>NW_027512771.1:0-277500 GCF_048772815.1 Callospermophilus lateralis
CTCATAAGCACTTCCCTGAAGTAAGCTTGGATGGGTAAGTATTAACTAATTGGCCAACTTGACAAGCTGTAGTCACCTGCGCAGTTATTTATTTCCTCTGTGAGTCAGTCAATAATAAGTCCTTCCTTTGGTCCTTTAAGAGTGCCTATAACTTCTTAGAGTCTAAGTGGGTGAGCTGGTGTATATCTTTGAGATAAAGGTGGGCTTTTTAAAATTGTGTACTTGGCTCTGTAGGTTCCCAGAGTTCTGTATCTGTCTCCTCAGATGATAAGTTGCCTGAATGTTCCGGTGCGGCCAAGTCTCCTGATTGTTGTTCCCCCCGGTGTGGAAAAAGTGAACAGAGGCACTCCGTTTAGCGCTGCCAATTAGCTTCCTCATCTGCCCTTCTGTTTCCAACCGCCACGGGGTCGTTTCCCTTCTGGTGCCCTGGACAGTGCCTAGGTCTGTAGGGCCCTGCGCTGCTGAGAGAAGGTGGAGGATCATATCTTTGTTCTTTATTTCTTTATTTCTTTCCCAGCGGAGGTTAATAGCTGCCTTTGCTGGTAAATAGCCCCGTGCACATTTGCAGTGGCAAATGCATAGCGGCTATCAGTGTATATGGTGGCCCTTTTGCCTGTTGCTAGTACCAATGCTTTTGTAAGGGCAATCAGTTCTGCCTTTTGGACTGATGTCTCTTCTGTGAGACCAGAGAAACAGATGACATTAGTTTTGCTAACTACTGCTGCTCCAGCCCACCACGTACCATCTTGGAGGAAGCTGCTCTCGTTTGTAAACCATACGACTTCAGGGTGAGGCAGTGGCCGGATCCTTCAAGTCTCGTCCTGCCCTGGTTTCTCTGCCTCTTTTTGGGGCACTCTTTGTCCAAGTTTTCTTTTTCTTTACAGTAGGCACATTAATCTGAGGCCAGGGGCAGCCTTTGGCATGGGCCCATGTATCCCTTCATGTCTCCGTGCTTTTTAACTTCTGGCCTATTTGCTGCTCTGACCAAAACCTTAGCCAATGCTTTAGTCTGCCTTTTGCTCCTTTCATCCTCCTTTTGTTCCCTTTCCTTCTCTCTCATCTGTTCCCATTCCTCCTCAGTTTCTCTCTTATAATATACTTTCTCAGTTTCTCTGACTAAATCTCTTAAGGTCATATCTTGTAATCCATCTAGACGTTGTAACTTTCTCTTAATATCTAGGGTAGCCTGCTGGATAAAGGCCATTGCAACAGAGGTTTTTTGTCCTCTGCCTGAGGATCAAAAGGAGTATATTTCCTTTATGCTTCCATAATTCTCTCCAGAATCATAGAGGGAGACTCATTAGGACCTTGGATTATCTCTCTTACCATGGCCAAATTAGTCGGCCCTCTGGCGGCCACTCGGAGCCCTGCTATTAGAGCCCGGTGATAAGTGGACAAATGCTACCAACCTTCAAAGGTGTTGGGGTCCCAGTTTGGTCGGCTCATGGGCCCAAAAGGACGAAGAGGGAGCATCACAGTGGCTTCTGAGTTTTCTATTTTCCGTAGCTGGCGGGTTTCTTTAGGTGGCCCAGCTTCCACCAGAAAAGTAGGGGCTGCTGCTGCTGCGGAGAAGTCCCTTGGAGGGCTTGGGTATGGCCCAATTGCCTCTAGTGGCGGAGAGGCTGAGTCAGTGGTGGGAGAATCATCTGGAATGTGTTGCGGGTTGGGGAGCGAGGGTAGAGGATAAGGAGGGGGAGGATTGTCCAGTCTTGTGACTCAGGAAGAATGGGGGGAAGATGGGGAGGGAACGGAAGGTTTGAATGATAGGATCCTGGGGAAGGGGTATATGGCTGTTGATCTGGGTGCCCACGTGGTCCCGGTGGAAAGACAATATCTCTGACTTTTCGAATTAGAGGGAAGTAGAAGGATCCTTCTGCGGGCCACCCGACTTTGAGGATAGGCCATTCTGAAGCACAGAGAGTCTGCCAGGTCTGACATTTAACTGAAAAATAATGATTCTGGGCCCTTGAGCGGACATCAGTCCAATGATCAAGGGTCAGGGACAGAAGCGTGAAAGTGCTTTGTCCCATAATGGGAGTTACTCAAAAAGAGACAGTGAAGACAGAAACGCAACACAAACAAAGACAAACAGTAAACGTTTAACATGGGTCCAAGACAAATATTAGAACTCAGTAACTGGCAAAACCTGATGGGTTATACAATAAAGACAGACAGTAAACTCAACATGAGTTCGGGACAATGAACAAAACTGTGTAGCCAGCAAAACCTGGTGGGCTGGCAAACCGAATCCTGAAGCAAAATATAACCAAGTTGAGGAAACTACTATTCCTTGATTTCCCTCATCCTCTGGAGTGTCCCCCAGGGACGTGGCCAGTAGCTCTGTGACACGTCTGCCAGCCACCGTCAGAGAGAGCTCATGCTCTTCACCGACAGCCACTTTGCCAAGCCCTAACCTGAAACCCGAAACCAGAAAGAGGCGCCTTTCTTACCCCTAGAGGAGTCCCTTGGGGTCTTTCGTCCGCTGCGCCGGATATCTCACCTGGGGCCTCCAGATGAAAAGGTGGGGCGAACATCGGAGGAAAAGACCACCAACAGGCTTTCTCATGCAACACCAAAGGGTTTATTGGGGGTATAGCGTGCTGGAGCTCAGGGCTCACTTCAGAGGAGCAAAGAACAAAGAGCTCTGAGAACCACTTTAGTGGAGTTTATATACATTCTTTAGAGAGGGCAGGGACTTTTCATACATCATAGCCTCCTTTAGCAAATCATCATATACCATGGGAAAATCAAAAAACAAGTATAAAACATGATTAGCACATTCATTGGCGGGAACAGGTTGGGCAGGGGGTGATTGGTCAGCCCTAAGAAGGGGTATACATTTAAATTGATTGGTGGATGCACTGTGATGTATACGTGGTGAGCTGCATGGTTTCTGGGGAGGGGCTGTTAAGTAACTAGGTCCTCAGGGAAGATTTCAACACACATCTAATGTGCAAATCCGGGAATTGTCTTAACTGCCACAGGAATTTCAAGTGCTGAGTGCAGCTTGGAAACTTTACAAAACCTGGTTCTTTACATTTCAATTTTAATTTCTTTTATTCTTTCAGAACCTTACAGAGGAAGGCGAGAGAGTTCATCGACAATTACTGCTCTTTTGGCCACTTTGGTTTTGGATGCACACATGGGATCTTTCTTTAGATCCATCTGGTGCTGATAATCTAAGCCACAGCCTCAAACAGGGCCAAGAGGCTGATTAAAACATATCCATTTCCAAAGCAATTACTACTCTGAAGTCAGTTACAGAACTCAGTCTTTTAGGAGAATCACGCCAGTGTTAAAGCCCAGGTGAACACAGTCATCACATCCAAAAGCCACACAAGTTACCACAATTAAAATCAAAACAATCCCACATGGCCCTCATCTACTTCCATATAGTCACTCATCATAACCTCTGGCTGGAGGTTTCCTTAAATGGCACAGCCCAATAGAGTGTCCATAATAAGCTCCCTTCCCCTCATTTGCCTAAATTCAGGGTGGCCTGAACACCCTTCCTGTGAACCGAGATTGATCACATAGTTCTGCCATTAATACTGCTCTGCTTCTGCAATTTGAGGCCTACTGACTGTCAGGTATAGATTCCTTATGTGATTTGGAGTCATTATTAAACCCAAGCACCTTTGCAGGGATTGGAAGAACTCATTTGACCCAAAAAATCCCAATACTCCCTTGATGGAGGTCAAGAACCAAACAGAGGAAGGCAAGAGACTTCATCCAAAATGACTGATTTTTTGCCATTTTGGTTTCGGATGCACACATTGGATCTTTCTTTAGATCCATCCGATGCTGATAATCTAAGCCACAGCCTCACACAGGGCCAAGAGGCTGATTCAGAGACATTCCTTTCCAAAGTAATTAAGCAAAGAGCCACAGGTGATGCCCATTCATTTCCATTTTAAAACTGTTTTCTTCAGGCTTCACAAATGGTGGCCTGAGGCAAAGACCTTTCTGACATTCAGGGCAACAGAACAATAGGTAAGCAAGAGGCCCAAAGCAGGGTTTCTCCACTGAGACTTTCCTGGTCACACTGATATCTGAGTTTTCTGAGAAGCTTGCCATTCCCTTCAGCTATGGATTACATGGCCATGTCACAGAGTTTGGAGGTGGTACATATTTTGGACACAAAACCATGAGCCTATTCTGGAGAGTGGCCAGAATTCAGGAAGAAAACAGGAACTTAGGAAGACAGTACATGTTGTCCATCGATAAGGCAACCTGCAGTCCATTCCTAAAATGGGTAGGATGAATGCTGGGAAGCTTTCTACTAGACAGGACACATCCATTGATGCATTCTCTTTTCTAATGTCTACAACCACGGACACAGTTGGATACACAGACATAGAAACACTCGCCTTGTCAAAAGACTTTCTAGAAACATTCCACTCCAAACCAAGCAAGCCGCCTTTCCTACCTATTCTCAGAATATAAGACAAAACCACAAACTCACACCCACACTGAAAAAGGCACCTCCTTCCCCAAAGTAAGTCTGTGACTATCCAGAGTGTCCTCTGAGTGGTGGGCCATACTATGTTCCCCATAAATGGCCTGTCCTGTCTCAGATCTGGTCTCCTTGGCCAACTCTGTGAAATATCAGGAGCCCGTGGTGAGCCACTTCTTGCTTTCTCTGGAAAGGCCAGTCTTCAAACTTTCCTGGCATTTGGCCATCCTCACATCAGTAGGTACCAAGAAAGACTGACTCTGTCCTTGGTAAATTTAAACAAGTGATCCCACTGTACTGGGACTGGGACTGGTTCTGGATGCCTGACTTCCTGGATCCCAAGTTCACAGAGTTCCATCACCAAGGAAGTGAGGTGAGGTCACTTTCTTCAGGAACTGAATGAGGTCACTGCCTTAGCAACCACTTTTTCTGAACAGTTGCTTCCATACTTCCTCTGACACTTTCACAAGTTAGATCGGTATCTCAACCATAGGAACCCAGGAACAGCTCTCCACAAAGGCCTTGGTTGGTCCATCTTTTCTACATTAAGGAGAGAGGGTGAATGAGACACAACCCTTCATCCTTACCAGGTTGTTTTCCATGGAAGATGACTTTTGCTCTCTCACGTCCTTCATAGCTGCCTACATGTTCTCCAGGGATCATTTCTGCATGGACCTTTGAGGTTTTCAGCAGGTGGAAGATCCACTACATTCCTGTATTGTAAGACCAACTCTGTCCCTGCTGTTCTGTAATGTTAGATTGAGGGAACAGTGTATGGTTAGGGTTAATAACATGTGTGATTTGGGTTAGGAATCATTCTGCTGGATGAATAATGGTATTGGGAACCTGTGATATGTATGAGAATATATAGGTGAAATATATGTATGAAAACAGAAATCTAGGTAAGATTTGAAGCCCAAAAGAGCATTAGGCTCTTGATTGGAATACTTAGCTTTGAATTAGGTTCTGCAGAGATGTGTTCGATTAATCAATATACAATGGCATAGGACCTTGTACCTTGGATGATTGAATGTCGAAGAGAACATCCAGTCAAAAAGGGATAGTCGGAAGTGAAAGGTTAATAAAATAGGTATTTGTCACTTCCTGGGAAGAATTTTGTGTTTATTCTGAGCATAATGGAGTTGTAAAAAAAAAATACGATTAAATTAAAAAGACACCTTGAAGAGCGTCAATGAGAGAGTGAGAGGACCAAAAAAAGTGGTTTGAGTCTTGGTTCACCTAGTCCCCCTGTTTGACTACTTTTTTATCAACCCTGGGCTGTCCGATAATAATCTCCATATTATTGCTAACTATAAAACCCTATTTGCTCAACCGTGTAATTTCTTTTCTCTAAGCTCAAATTGGACAAGTTAAACTTATGGTAATACCCCACTAGCAGACATAGAATGTGACACCCCCCAATGATGACTTTTATGATTAAAAGTAGCTAGAAGAAGAAGTGGGGAATGAAAGATTAATAAAATATGTACTTGTCACTTTTTTTTCTGTATGCTTAACAAAACACTGTTGAAATCTTGAGAACTGTTTGCTAATCTTGTTCCCAGAATGTCCTGTCCCCAAATGCCAAACTGCAGAATGTACTCCCTCACCCGGTTGAATGCAAACCGCCCACTCTCCCTCTCCCATCAATAAACTTCGCTCCCTGCCCTCCCCAAAGAAAGTATATAAGCTCTGCTTAAGCTCTTCTCAGGGCTCTCTGCTCTATTCAAGTGAGCTCCGATCCCCTGCATGCTGACCCCCTATAAACCCTTTGCTGTTGCATGAGATAGTCTTTTGGTGGTCTCTTCCTCCGAAGCTCGCCCAATGTTTACTTTGATGATTGGGTGTAGAAAAGAACATTCAGTGCAAAAGGGATAGTCGGTAGGATTAGGAAGATAGTTGTTAGGTTTAAGAAGAAGAGTGAGTATAGGTTTTGGAAAAAAATATTCTTTATCAATAGGGTTTTGTTTAGAGTGTGAATGTAAATATTGGCCCATGTGAAGAGTCAGTCAAAATAGTGAAGTGGAGAAAATATGTAGGAAAACAGATATCAATAGAGATATTACGAAATAAGGCAAAGTATAAAGTGGGTGATAGGATTAGACATTTTCAATAGGGTTGAATTTGAATATATGATCTTAGGAGAAACCAATATGTAGTCACTAATTGGATTGATATTTGAGAGCATTAGGCAACCTGGACATGGCTGTGTTTAGTAATCCATGTTCATTTTCAATTTAGGCTTTGGTACAATAATAAGTGTGAACCTTGCATTTTGTGTCCAGAATATTACTGTGATAAAATGTATATGTAGATCAGGTGACATGAGTAATTTTTCCATCATTTCTGGGAGCAATATTTTGAAGATTAATAAGTTAGTATTGGGGGTACAAAGACGTGTACCTTGTGTCTATGAATATAGAGCTAATGCATGAATAGACCATACTGTTAATAAATAATATAACTGGTTCCACTTTATATAATGCATTGGATTCATATCTTAAAATATATAAGAAATCTTATATTGATATACATACATTCATTCCAACTAGTTATCCATCTAATGGTAAAATTAAGGTTATGGTTTATCATGAAAAGTGTGTGAGTTTTGCTTCAAAAGTGATTATGGAAATCAAAAATAATGTGTTTGGAAAGAAGTCTCATGAAAAGACCAGTCAAGAACCATGAAAAAATACATGTGTTCTGAAGCACGAAGTGATTGAAAGTGAAACAAATGCCTCTAAATTAGCGAACTTGTGGATGAAATATATATCCTATTATGTGCATAAACTGAAGAAATAGTAATGTACCAGTTTTGAATAAAAATGAACGTCAAAATACACATCATGTCCCATAGAAATCAATTTGCATTGATGTTAACCTGGGTCAGTTACTGTATTAATTTTAGGATTTGTAGGCACCATTCACTGAAGATAGTTTTCAGTACTAGGAAACAAACACGTATTTCAGGTGGATGAATATTTCTGACGATAATCTTGTGAAAAGGTGATGATAAATTCACATATATGAATATGAATGAATTTAGGAAATGTATAATAAGACATATGTATTTCATATTTTGAAAAATCTGCAAAGTTTGTATATATATATATATATATATATACATATATATATATATATACATATATATATATATATATATACACACACACATGCACACAGACATTAAAAAGTAGCAATATATATGCCAATTGAAATTCACCATGAAATATATATCATCCACAGTTTCAAAAATATTCATTTTACTGAACATGGATTTATGTATAATGTTGTTAAACTAGGAAGCTCACACAGAGTTCGAATTTTAACTTCCAACATCATTTAGGAGAAGTGACCTCTTCTCACAATGTGTATCTGCCAAGTCAACCACCTCACAAGAATGTACGTGTTGTACCTTGTAGGATTCTATATGTGCATATAAAAATACATGTGCAAATAGGCTACAGAGAAAGGGAGACAGGAATTCACATATTTGTTAACTTTAAAAACACATGGAGAACAATTTCAACAAAAGTTGACTAGATTTATAACTCCTACACTACATAATGCAAAAGGCAAATTCAACTATACACCATGCCTCCTCTGAACTGCTTGTATTTCTATTCTGTTTGGATTATTATTCTCCATCATATTAGGATAAGTATTCAGAGTCTAGTAGGCTATGGGTTAGTGTCAGGGATTCAGTATTTCGAATGGAAAATTGGAAAAGGTATCCAATGCGTATGTAATTATGTGCTATGAAAAATCTTTCCACTCTTATCCAGAACAATGCCTTGACATTACCTTTGCCCCAAGTAAGACACAATTACAGGAGAAGAGTTCGAAAATCTGTGCATATATATATATGGAATGCAATATGCTCAGTTGTTCACAAACTTGGAGGTGGTAGATTAGTTTACAAAAGTAACGGATAGGGTAAACCCTCCACAAAAATGGAGCTTTGCTGGCATAGAGACTTCTTGAGAAACTGCCTCTGAGGTTGGGCACTTGAAATATATGTTGTTGTCAGGAGCTTAATCTTCAATTGTGGTGAGACAATTAAAGCTGGATCTGCATCTATGTGACCTGAAGGATCTTGTTTCTTATTTTCCAATGAACATGAGACAGCAGTGCTGAATTCTCTCTTTGTAGGTAAACTGTGGCCACTAGGGGCTATGTGTCTCCCTGTGAGGACTGTGAAACCATTTGGTCATCCTCCAATTTTCGTGGTGTTTCTTGCTGCTGCACTGGGAGTTTGGTATTTGCTTCGTGAAATACAAAGATTTCAACTGGGACACAGTGCTAGAGGGAGTTCTGTCACGTGTGGTGTGTCAGGGTCTGCAAGAGAATGCACCAACCAGGCCTCTATCCCACATAGCTTGCCCCCTTCACCATAGCAACCTGATTCTGAACATTGCCCTGAAAACTCTCCATATAACAAGATGCATTTACATATAAGGGTTTGCTGGCTACACTATGTCAGTCACATTCTATTTGGAAGCCAATGGCAGGTCCACATGACTCCACCACAGATGTTTTATCACACACCTGCACACCACTACTCTAGGCCCACTACTCAGGAGGCTCCAACTTACTGGCATCACTGTTCTTCAACATTTTCATGAAACCCAGTCAATCAAGGCACTGTATTGTATACTCATGATCAGCAACAGGACATCCAAAGTTTCTCCAGTGCCACCTGGTCATGGGAATTTCAAAAATTTGATGTTATTCATCTAGCCATTTTTCAAGGATGAAGTTGGAGGCACTGTGGGTTTCAATTCATTCAGGAACCACTAAATGGTGAGGAAGTTCATTTCAATGAAATCTCTGGACAACACTCACAGGAAAGGCTTCCCAAAGAGTGTCCAAAAGGTCACATGAAGCCAGGCCCATTGAACTGTACAATGTGAGGTCCATATGTGTTTTGACTCTCAACTATGGCTGCCATGTTTTTCATAATAAAATCATGTGATATCCTGGCTGAGATTCCCAGTGCTCTGTGGAAAACCAACCTGGGACTAGATTTCAGATTCCAAGGGTTTATCTCATGCGTGGCCTCCTAAAATCCCAACTCAATTCATGGCAATACTACTCTGAGGTCAGTTCCAGAACTCAGTCTATAAGGGGAATCACCCAAGAGTGAAGCCATGGTGGACCGAGTCATCTCTTCCAACTGCCACAAAAATGACCACAATTATAACCAAAACACTCCCACATGGCCCTCATTTTCTTTCATATAGACATTCATCATAACTTCCGGCTAGAGGTTTCCATAAGTGGCGCAGCTCAAGACAGTGTCCAATATAAGCTTCCTTGCCCCTCATTTGCCTAAAGTAAGTGTGGCCTGGACACTCTTCCTGTCAACCAGGAGTGATAAAATAGGCCTGCCATTAATACTGCTCTGCTTCTACTATTTGAGGCCTACTGACTGTCTGGTATAGATTCTTTATGTGGTTTGTAGTCATGAGAAAACACTAGCACATCTGCAGGGCTTTGAAGAACTCATTTTACTCAAGGGTCCATAATCACACTTGATGGAGGTCAGGAACCTAACAGAGAAAGGTGAGAGACTTCATCCACAATGACTGATCTTTTTGAATTTTGGTTATGGATGCACACATGGGATCATTCTTGGATCCATCAGGTGCTGACAATCTGAGCCCCAGCTTCACCGAGGGCCAAGAGGCTGATTCAGACACATCCATTTCCAAAGCAATTAAGCAAAGAGCCACAGGTGATGCCCACTCATTTCCATTTGAATACTGTTTTCTTCAGGCTTCACAAAGGGGTGGCCTGAGCCAAAGACTTTCCTTACATTTAGGGCAACAGAA
Organism: Callospermophilus lateralis; assembly: GCF_048772815.1. Classification (NCBI taxonomy): domain Eukaryota; kingdom Metazoa; phylum Chordata; class Mammalia; order Rodentia; family Sciuridae; genus Callospermophilus; species Callospermophilus lateralis. Next base: position 10,291 of record NW_027512771.1, read on the forward strand.
AAATAGGTAAGCAAATGACCCAAAGCAGGGTCTCTCCACTGAGACTTTCCTGGTCACACTGATATCTGAGTTTTCTGACATGCTCCCCTTCCCTTTAGCTCTCCAGTACATGGCCATGTGACAGAGCTTGGAGGTGCTACATAGCTTGGACACAAAACTGTGAGCCTATTCTGGAGAGTGTCCAGAATTCAGGAAGAAAACAGGAACTTAGAAAGATAGTAGGTTTTGCCCATTGATAAGGCTAGGCGCAATCCATTCATAAATTGGCAGTATGAATGCTGGGAAGCTTTCTACTAGACAGAACACATCCATAATGCATTCTTTTTCTAATACTAAGACCACGAACAGAGTGGGATACACAGTAATAGAAACACTCACCTTGTCAGAGGACATACTAGATACAGTCCTCTCCAAACCAAACAAGTCGCCTTTCCTACATATTCTCAAACTCACACCCACACTCAAAAAGGCACCACCTTCTCCAAAGTAGGTCTGTGACTATCCGGAGTGTCCTATGATGGGTGGGACATACTATATTTTCACAAAATGCACTGTGCTGTCTCAGTTCTGGTCTCCTTGGCCAACTCTGTGTAGTTGTCAGAAGTCACTGGTGAGCCACTACCTGCTTTCTCAGGAAAGGCCCCTCTTCTTAGCTTTCCTGGCATTTGGCCATCCTCACATAACTAGGTACCAAGAAAGACTGACTCTGTCCTTGGTTTACCCAAACAAGTGAGACCACTGGAACTGGGACTGGAACTGGCTGTGGTTGCCTGGCTTCCTGAATCCCAAGTTTAGAGAGTTCCATCACCAAGGAAGTTATGTGAGGTAACTTCCTTCAGGAAGTGAATGAAGTCACTGCCTTGGCAACCACTTTGTCCTAACAGTTGCTTCCAAGGGTCCCATGAGATGGAGGGTGCACCTACTTCCTGTGACATTTTCACAAGTTAGAATGGTATATCAACCATAGTCACCTGGGAACAGCTCTCCACACAGGCTTGGTTTGGTCCATCTTCTCTACATTAAGAAGAGAGAGGCTGATTCAGACACATCCCTTCACCCTGACCAGGTTGTTTACGATGGAAGTTGACTTTTCCTCCCTCAGGTCCTTCATTGCTGCCTACATCTTCTCCATGGATCATTTCTGTATTGACCTTTGAGGTTCTCAGCAGGTGGAAGATCCCATACACTCCTGATTGTAAGACCAACTCTGTCCCTGCTTTTCTGTAAAGTTAGATTGAGAGAACAGTGTATGGTTAGGGTAATAACAGGTTCGATTTGGGTTAGGAATCATTCTGCATGATGAATAATGGCATTGGGAACCTGTGATATTTACAAGAATATATAGGTGAAATATAAGTATGAATACAGAAGTCTAGGTAAGATTTGAAGCCCAGAAGAGCATTGGGTCCTTGATTGGGATACTTAGCTTTGAAATACCTTCTGCACAGATGTCTCAGATAAATCGATAAATAATGGCATAGGACCTTGTAAGTTGGATGATTGAATGTAGAAGAAAACATCCACTTAAAAAGGGTAGTCGGTAGGATTGGAAAGATAGTCAGTAGGTTTAGGAAGAAGAGTGAGTATAGGATTTGCTCCAAAAGTTCTTTAGCAATAGGGTTTCTGGTAGAGAATGAATGTAAATGTCAGCACATGTGATGAGTCAGTCACAATGATTAACAGGGGAAAACATATAGGGAAGCAGATATCAATAGAGACATGAAGAAATCAAGCAAAGTATAAATTGAGTGATAGGATTAGACATTTTCAACATGGTAGATGTTGAATATACAATCTTAGAAAGAAACAAATAATTAGCACAAATAGGATTGACATTTGAGAGCATTAGGCAATCTGGACTTGGATGTTTTTTGTAATCCATGCTCACTTTCCATTTAGGCTTTGGTACAATCATAAGTGTGAACTTTGCATTTTGTGTCCAGAATATTACTGTGATAACGTGTATATGTAGATCAGGTGACATGAGTATTTCTTCCACCAATTCTGTGGTCAATATTTTGAAGATGTATAAATTAGTATTGGGTGTACAAATAGGTCTACACTGTGTCTACAAATATTGATAAAATGAATGAATAGACCATACTGTGAATAAATAATATAACTGGTTCCAACTTTAAATTATGGATTGAATTGATATCTTAAAATATACAGGAAATCTTATATTGATATATACATACATTCATTACAACCATTTATAGATCTAATGGTAATATTAGGGTTATGGTTTGTCATGAAGAGTGTGTGAGGTTTGCTTCAAAAGTGATTATTGAAATCTAAAACGAAAAGTATTCTCATGAAAAGACCAGTCAAAAAACATGGAGGAATACATGTGTACTGAAGCAGGAAGTGATAGAAAGTGAAAAAAATGCCTATGAATTTGCAAACTTGTGAATGAAATATATATCCTATGATGTGCATAAACTGAAGAAATAGTCATGTAACATTGTTGAATAAAAATGAACATCATAATACACATCATGTACCATAGTAATCTACTTGCATTGATGTTAAAGTGTGTCAGTTACTGTAGAAAAATTAGGACTTCTATGCACCATTCACTGAATTTAGATTTCAGTACTAGGAAACAATATGTATTTGAGGTGGATGAATATTTCTGAGAATAATTTTGTGAACATTTGATTATAAATCCACATACATGAATATGAATGCATTTAGGGATTGTATAATAAGACACATATATTTTATATTCTGAAAAATCTGAAGAGTGTGTGTGTATACACACACACACACACACACACACACACACACGCACATGCACAGACATTAAAAGGTAGCAATATATATGCGAATCGAAATTTATCATGAAATATATATCATTCACAGATCCAAAAATATTCATTTTACTGAACATGGATTTATGTATTATCTTGTTCAACTAGGAAGCTCACCCATAGTTTTAATTTTCAGTTCCAACAACGTTCAGGAGGAGTGATCTCTTTTGACAATTTGTATCTGCCAAGTCAGCCACCTCACAAAAGTGTACATGTGATACCAGGTAGGATTCTATATGTGCATATAAAAATACATGTGCTGAATAGGATACAGATAAAGGGCGACAGGAATTCACGTATTGGTTATCTTTAAAACACATGGAGAACTACTTCAATTTAATATTGACTTGATTTATAACACCTACCCTTTATCATACAAAAGGTAAGTCCAGCTATACACCATGCCTCCTCTGAACTGCTTGTATTTCTATTCTGTTTTGGTTATTTTGCTCCATCAATTTAGGATTGCCACAGTCTGGCTGGGCACAATTCAGGAGCCACTTGTCAAAAGCTAACTTTATTTTTAGAACCACACACGCCAAAAAATAGCTCCTCGGGAAAAACACTCAGAGCACAACTGCCACCACCGGCTTCCCACAAGCTCTGAACCTCCCCACTCCTCCTGCTCTTGAGGTCGATTGGCTGGGTTGTTTGAGCAGAGCCAAAAAAGTCCCCCAGGAAGCAGCTCCATAATTTGAAAGGGTGGGGAAACAGCCCAATGGGCATCACCGCAGAGGAGCCAATAAGCTAGATGTTGCTGGGGCCGCTGTGAGCCAACCATCAGCTGGCAGTCTGAAAGTTTGCTTTGGCCCCTTGGGCTGTGGCTCTCAACATCTAACCCTCTCTGTTTAAACAACAAGCATGTGGCTTAGGGACCGTGCCTGCCTTAGGTTGTCCAATAGTACATATGGTCCTTACCCATTATCGAATGAGCTGACCTCAAGGTGTCAGCCTCCTGTCTTAGATTGGTACCATTGTAATTGGATCTTACCCGTCACTGACTACAGGTCCAGTATACATCCACAGCTGTGGAGAGGTCTTTGTACCAGCGGGCGGGTGAGGTTCTTTGCCTCATCTCTGTTGGCACCCAAATTTTAGCTGAACGACCATGACAAGCAGAAGGGAGGAAGATACACCAAGGCAATTGATGGCTCTTTTTGAAAAAATTGTACCACCGATGACATCATTAGAGAAATACCCCAACACTACCACAAGTCGCTGCACCAACAGATAGTTCACAATGCATGCAGGTGAGTTCACAATGCATACAAGTCATACATAGTCCAGGCAAGTTCTGCAAGCAGTTCAGTGATGGCTATTGCAGAAGCTGTAGATTGGTTTTATCTTTGTCTTCACATGCACTGGGATGAAGTTAGAAATTCTGGCAACAATGCCTAAAGAAAGAATTATGTAACATTCCAAAAGGCACTAAAAGAAAACAATTTTCTTAACAATTTACATTGTCTCGAAGAGAATTATTAAATATAATGAAAAGAAAAGGTGGATCCAACATGGCAGCGGGCAGAGAGGCTGCGCTTTTAATTCACTCACAGTGATGGGGTCATAAAGTCACAAGGATAACTCTTGGATTCTACCAACGGAGATTCTCCTAGCAAAATTCCACTGAAGGGAGACTGCCCAGGAGCTACTAGAATTTTTTTGAAGCGTCTGTGTGACCCGGACGAGCGGGACCCTGCCACTAGACGCGGAGTTCGAGATTCACCAGCCACAGTCCGTGCACTGCAGGCACAGCTGCAGATCCATCCACCCGCCCGCAGCCAAAGTGACTGGGTCCTGCTAGACGCTGAGACACAGCTTGGCAGGAAGAAGTCTTTAGCCAAGCCTCCACGCGCCAAAAGCTGAGGCAAACCGGGCCGGACCAGTCCCACCCCTCCCCTCGGTCAATCCGGCAAGAAGCCTGGGGCCCGCCATAGCAGAGAGGTGACGTCATCGGAGTTCGGCTGGCGAAATTCTTTCCCAGCAGAATCCACTTTAGCAGGTGCGTGACTCCCCATACTGATACAAGCAGCCAGGAAACTTCATTGACTTCTCAGGGGTCGTGTCCGTAGGGAAGCATAGGGGAGCCCAGACCCCAAGGCCCCCATATCACCAGCGGTGACCCCTAAGGTCTTAGCCACCAGTTTACCACAGCACTGGGGCTTAAAAGGGACACTCGGTGGGGCTGCAAGTGTAACTAGATCTCTGGAGAATCACTTCTGGGGAACAGGACCTGGCTGGCAGGCTGACAGGAGGAAGGGGGTTAAGAGCTGGAGAAGTGAAATGGCTCTGGACTGACAAGTCTGAGAAACCCCCAGAAGATGCCGTACAGGGATAGCTCTCGGCAGGTAGAGAGCAGACACTCCGCTTGGAAGGCACAGCTCTGCCTACTGGAAGACAAGAAGGTGGATCTCTAAGACTTTAATTTGTTGTTGTTGTTGTTGTTGTTGCTGTTGTTGATATTTTTTTCTTTCCTTCTTCTCTCCCTGTTCCTTTCCCCCCTTTTCCTTCTCTCTTTTTATCCCATTTTCAAGTTTTATTGTTCTTTTCATTCCCCTCTAATCTATCTCTCCCTCTATCATTTTTTCTTTTTAAGAGCACCTTCATTCTCCTACCCCCCAACTCTCATCCCAAGCATTACATCTTCCATTGTGTGTAATTGTCTAAATGCAAATAGGTGAATGTCTCGAGGCTGTCTATAAGACTCCTAAATACCTAGCTACTACCAACACCCTGATCCAATTGCCTGGTAGTATCCACCTTCATTGGAGCAATCTTCTAAAGTAGCCAAGTCATACTAACCATTGTACCACCAGAGCACCCAACCTAAACATATAGTCCTAAGAAAAAACAGCAAATCATTATATGCATACAGAACCTAGAAGCCTTATATGAATTGAATGAATCAGCTTTAAAGTACAACAAAGCCCAAAATTTCTAGGCATTATCTCCCACCACAAAAGAGAGACAACAGAGATATACAAAGCCAAAACAAATGTATAGGAGAAAGCAGTTACAAAGCAGTCAAACAGAGCAGGAAAGCAACGTGAACAATATGAAAAAACAAGGGAAAAAAGGGTTACAAACAATGCAGGACAATCTAAATATACAGGACGACCTAGAAGAATCAGAAATATGGACAGGGAAAGAAATCAAGGCATTCCTAATTCAGATGGAACGGAATATTAGAGAAGACATGAGACAGCAAATCCAAGCATTGAAAGTATATTTTGAAGAGGAACTAACCACACAAATTAAATCCGCAAAGAATGAGCTTTATCAGGAGATAGAGGTGTTAAAAAATAATCAAGTTGTAATCATAGAAATGCAAGAAACCATAAATCAGATTAAAAGTGCTAATGAGAATATTACAAACAGACTAGATCAAGTAGAAGTCAGAACATCAGATAATGAAGACAAAGTATATCAACTTGAAAAGAATATTGTCAACACAGAAAAGATGCTGAAATCAAACATATAACACAAAACACAAGTGTGCACACATAATATAATACATACAACACATGACATAATATTAAAGGCCTTATGACTTTTTACAGGTGAAATCTCCATTGCAATGTCTAAAAACTCTATTGTCCAAAAATAGAACTGATCAGCAAAACATTAACCTAGGTCTGTATGAGCTAAAAAAAAAAACAAAACTTCATGATATGAGAAAGGGCAATAATAAAATAGATGTTGAAAAAAACATTCTGGTTCTGTCACAGATGTAAGAACAGCCAAACTGGAGTTCTGGATATCAGCTCTTATTGATTTGAGCCAAATCATCTTATTTTTGGTCTGTAGAAATCTCTTTAGTTAATCTCTCTGGAATCCAAATTGGCTACTGTTCTCCCTGTGGAAACACAAAAACAGACCCCGGACTCCAGACAATTACTGGGTCAGGACCTTTCCATTGTCCTGTTAGAATATCCTTCCAAAGTACCTTGGGCTTATGTACATTATTTGAACAAATATGCCTTTCTGCAGCACTAAGCCCTGATGAACCCAAATTTAAAAAGTTTAGAGTAAAAGGGTTATTTTAAGTTTATCTTTGGGGAATATATACCCCTTCCCAATTCCTTCTTTTTGCTTTAATATGTACGTTTTAATAGTTTGATGTGCTCTTTCAACTATGCCTTGTCCCTGTGGATTGTATGGGATTCCTGTTATATGAGTAATGCCAAATGATGAGCAAAACTGTTTAAAAGAGGTAGAAATATAACCAGGGGCATTATCTGTTTTTAACTCTTTTGGAACGCCCACAGTGGCAAAATTTTGTAAGCAATGAGCTATAACATCTTTAGTTTTTTTCTCCAGCAAGAAGGGAGCCCATCAAAAATCCAGAAGAAGTATCAACTGTAACATGCAAATATTTTAATTTTCCAAATTCTGGCAAGTTTGTTACGTTCATCTGCCAAATATGGTTAGGTATCCATCCTCTAGGATTGACTCCAAGATTAACTTGTGGTAAAAAGGTCACACAATTTTGACATTGTTTTATTATTTGTCTCGCTTGTTCCTTAGTTATTTTGAAACGCTTTTGTAAAGTATTAGCATTGACATGGAACTTTTTATAAAAATTAATAGCTTCTTCTAGTGTAGAGAAAATATGTATGTATGTCATGTGTTGTTTTATCTACTAAATAATTGCCCAAACTAAGGGCTCCAGGCAATCCTGTATGTGTCCTGAAATGTCCTATAAAGAACGGATCTTTCCTGTCCCAGATTAGACTTTGTATAGTGGAAAGCAAAGAGAAAAAAGTAGAGGAAGGGGAAATCCTTCCACCATCTTCAAGTGATACTATAGCAATAACTATATACTGATTATCGGAAAATAAATTAATTACAGATGCTTTAAGCATCACAAAAGCTTGTAATACTGCATTAATCTCTACATTTTGAGCTAATTGTTTGCGTACTAAAAATGTAAAAGTTTGATCAGGTGTAACTATTACTGCTGTACCATTATTTGACCCATCAGTGAATATATTTGTAGCATTTATAATAGGTGTTTTTCTTCTCATTTTTGGAAAAATTACATGATATGATGACCAAAAAGAAAATAAAGGATTAGATGGTAAGTGGTTATCAAATGAAACATTACATTTGCACATGATTATTGCCCAAGTATTTAACTAATTATCTAACTCATCAATTTGATTCATAGTATATGGAGTAATAATTTTATTGGAAGACATTCCAATCAGTCCCTTTGCTGCTTTTATTCCTTTGAGTATTAATTGTCCTAAAGCCTCAGTATACCTAGTAAGAATAGTGTTAGGAGAACAAGATAAATGTATTCATAATAATGGACCTTCTTGCCAAAAATACTTCTGTAGGAATATTTTTTGGTGGTAGTACAATAAATAATAAAGGCATTCTTAAATCAATTCTATCCAAATGAATATTTTCCAAACGTTTTTCAATGATTTTTAATGCCTTTCTTGCTTCAGGTGTTAACATTCGGGGTGCATTTGGATCTGATACAACTTTTAGGATATCAAATAAAGGTTCAAACTCTCCTGTTGGTATACCTAGATAAGGCCTTATCCAATTTATGTCTCCTAATAACTTTTGAATGTCATTAAGTGATTTGAGTTGATCTATTCGTATTTGAATTTTTGGTGGACGGACCATGGTTGAGGATAATAGAACTCCTAAATAATTAATTAAAAATTTAATTGTACTTTATCTATTGCTATCTCTAGTTTATAATTTTTTAATAAGTTTGTAAGTGTGGCATAACATTCTAGCAATGGGTTTTTAGCTTTCTGTGCTAATAATACACCATCCATATAGTGAAATATTTGTAGTTCAGGATTTTGATTTCTAATTGGCTGGATTAATTTGTTAACATAAATTTGACACATAGTTGGACTGTTAGCCATCCCTTGAGGGAGTACTTTCCATTCGGATCTCTGATCAGGACCTTCATGATTCAGTGCAGGCATAGTAAATGCAAACCATGGACTATCCTCAGGATGAATTGCAATTGAATAAAAACAATCTTTAATATCTATAATTAAAATATACCAGGTTTTTGGCAAAGCAGAACATTGAGGAATTCCCAAATGAGCAGGTCGCATAATAACCATCTCATTATTAATGGCTCTTAAATCTTGAAATAATCTCCATTTACCAGATTTCTTTTTGATGTCAAAAATGGGAGTATTATGGGGAGATACAGACGGTTGTATATGTCCTTCCGCTAATTGTTGTTTTACCAGGTCATGGGTTGCTTGTACCTTTTCTTTAGTCAGGGGCCACTGAGGAACCCATACTGGTATTTCTGATTTCCAAGTAGTTTTTATTGTCTTAGTGGCCCTTTCTTAAAATCCAACCCATGTCTGTCTGTTCTTTGATCTATTTGTATTGGGGCTGCTATACCTTGTTCTTGTTTTTCTAATCTTTTTCCTTTCCTAAAACCTTGTCTAACCATAATTGTGGGTACATTTTGATTGATGTTATTTGTTAATGTCAAACCTAATCGATCTAGGACATCTCATCCCCATAAATTTATGGGAAGATGATCCATATATATGGCTGTATAGTTCCTTCACATCCTTCAGGATCCTTCCAATCTAATACCATTGCTCTTCTATGGGGATTAGTCACCAATCCTAGGCCTTGAAGCATTTGAGTGTATTGTTGTAATGGCCAATGTTTTGACGAGAGATGATGCTAAGTTCTTGATGAGAGATGATGCTAAGTTCTGCATCTGTATCCAATAGCCCATTAAATTCATGTCCTTGAATATTTAGTTTTAGCATGGGGCGAGAATCTACATTTAAAGAAACATAGCCCAATCTACACGTGTGGAGCCTAATCCCTTGGAACCTCTTTCTACAGCATGACTGAAAAATTTATCATGTAGGCTTGGTATTATTAGTAACTGTGCTATTCTGTCTCTTGGTGAAATTACTGATATACCCTTTGGAGAACTGGCTATAATTTTTAATTCACCTTCTATGGTCTACAAGCACGGGCACAGCGAGATAGACAGACATAGAAACAGTTGCCTTACCAAAGGACTTACTAGACACAGTTCACCCCAAACCAAACATTCTGCTTTTCCTACCTATTGTCAGAACATGATACAAAACCACAAACTCACACCCATACCCACAAGTCAACTCCTTCCCCAAAGTAGGTCTGTGACTATCCAGAGTTTCCTCTGACTGGTGGGCCATAATATTTTCCCACGAAATGGCCAATCCTGTCTCAGATCTGGTCTCCTTGGCCAACTCTGTGAAGTTTTCACGAGCCAGCTATTTCCTGCTTTCTCAGGAAAGGCTCCACTTCAGAGCTCTCCTGGCATTTGGCCATCCTCACATCAGTATCTACCAAGAAAGACTGACACTGTCCTTAGTAAATCCAAGCAATGAGCCCACTGGGACTGAGACTGGGACTGGCTCTGTGTCCTGGGCTTCCAGTTCAGAGAGTTCCATCACCAAGTAAGTGAGGTAGGTCACTGCTGGCTTGTGGGAAGCCGGTGATGGCAGTTGGGTTCTGAAGGTTTTCCTCAGGAGCTGTTTTGTTTGGCATGTGTGGTTCTTAAAATAAAGTTCGTTTCTTTTGTCAAGTGGCTCCTGAATTTTGCCCAGCCAGACTGTGGCATTTGGTGGGCCGCAAGGGGAATGAGTGAGGGTAAGTGATAAGGTAAACTGCTCACCCGTGAATGCAGGGCGAGAGGATGGGAAGCCATTTTAAAATTCCTCTTTTGTTTTGCTTCACTTTTGTTTTAAGTTGCCTGTCCCTGGAGATGGGTAAGATGGAAGAAAAACCAGTCACACCTGAAGAACTGATTGAGAGAAAAAACAGATGGACATTTCAGGAGGATAGAAAAGCTATTATAATGGTTTTCTGTTGTTCCACTTTTGTTTCATTCTGGTTCAGTTTTGTTTGGCGATATCTTCTTGGGTTGTATTATAGTTATAGTAGAAATATTCAAGTAAAAGAGAAGGTCTCTCGAGCTAGTCAGACAGAGATAAAATTCAATTAAAAGAGAAGGTCTCTCTAGCTAGTTAGACAGAGGAAAAAATCAGGTGATTGATCCTGATAATGTGTCTGAATCAGCCTCTTGGACCTGTGTGAGGCTGTGTCTTAGATTCTCATCACCTGATGGATCATTCGGTGTGTGAATCCATACCCAAAATGGCCAAAAGAGCAGTCCCTGTGGATGAAGTCTCTTGCCTTCCTCTGTAAGGCTACTGACCTCCATCAAGTGAGAATACGCATCCTTTGTGTCAAATGAGTTCTTCAAAGCCCTGGAGAGTCTAGCACATAGGTTCTTTGGTTTTCTCATGACTCCAATTCACATAAAAATATCTATACCTGACAGTCAGTAGGCCTCAAATTGGAGAAGCAGAGGTGTATTAAGGGCAGGCCTATTTGATCACACCTGGTTCACAGGAAGGGTGTCCAGGCCACCATGACTTTAGGCAATGAGGGGCAAGAGAGCTTATTTTGGACACTGTCTTGGACTTCACCACTCATGGAAACCTCCAGACAGAGCTTAGTATGAGAGTGTATATATGGAAGAAGATGAGGACCATGTGGGAGTGTTTTGGTTTTAATTGTGGTCATTTGTGTGGTAGTTGGAAGATATGACTGGGTACACCTGGGCTGAACTCTGGTGTGATTCCCCTTAAAGACTGAGTTCTGGAACTGACTTAGAGAAGTGTTATCATAAAATATGTTGGGATTTTAGTTGGTCACGCATGAGAGTCGCCCTTGGAAACTGAGATCTAGGCACAGGTTTGCTTTCCACAGAGCACTGGGAATCTCAGCCAGGATATCACATGGTTTCATTCTGAAAGACATGGCAGCCATATTTGAGAGTCAAAACACACATGGACCTCACGTTGTAGACAGCAATAGGCCTGGCTTCCTGTGAAATTTTGGCCACTCTTTGGAAGCCTTGCCTGTGAGTTTTCTCCAGAGCTTTCATTGAAATGAGCTTCCTCACCATTTAATTGTTCCTGAATGAAGTTAAACACAAAGTGCCTCCAACATCATTCTTGAAAAATGGCTAGATAAATACCTTGAAATTTTTGAAATTCCCATGACCATGGAAATGGTGTAGAACAGAGATGCCAGTAAGCTGGAGCCTGATGTGAAGTGGGCCTAGAAAAGTCGTGTGCAGGTGTGTGATAAAATATCTGTGGTGGGGCCATGTGGATCTGCCATTGGCTTCCAAATGGCTTGTGACTGACATGGTGCACCCAGCAGACCCTTCTATGTAAAGGCATCTTGTTATATGGAGAGTTTTCAGGGCAATGTTCAGAATCAGATTGCTATGGTCAAGGATGCAAGCTATGTGGGATTGAAGCCTGGTTGGTGCATTATCCTGCAGACCCTGACACACCACACGTGACAGAACTCCCTTTAGCACTGTGTCCCAGTTGAACTCCTTGTATTTTGTGAAGAAAATACCAAACTCACATTGCAGCAGCAAGAAACACATCGACAAGTGGAGGATGGCCGGATGGCTTTACAGTCCACACGGAAAGATTTCCCCCCAGTGGCCACAGTTTACCTACAAAGAGAGAATTCAGCACTGCTGCCTCATGTTCATTAGAAAATAAGAAACCATGTCCTCCAGGTCACTTAGCTACATACCTAGCTTTGATGGCCTCTCTACAAAAAAAGCTAAAACTCCTGACAACAACAAATATTTCAAGTTCCCAAACTCAGAGGCAGTTTCACCAGAAGTCTTTAGTCCAGCAGAGCTCGATTTTTGTGGAGTATTTACCTGTCCCTTACTTTTGGAAACTCCTCTGCCACCTTCAAGGTTGTGAACTCTTGAGCATATTACATTCCAGATATGTATTCACAGATTTTCTAACTCTTCCACTCTAATTGTGTTTAACTTGGGGTGAAGGTAAAGTCAAGGCATTGTTCTGGATTAGAGTGCGAAGATTTTTGTGAAGCACATATTTACATACACATTGGATTCATTTTCCTATTTTCCATTCAAAATGCTGAATGCCTGACACTAACCCATACCCTACTAGACTCTGACTACTAATTCTAATATGATGGAGAAAAATAACCCAAACGGAATAGAAATACAAGCAGTTTAGACGAGGCATAGTGTATTGCTGGACTTGTCTTTTGCATTATACAGGGTAGGACTTATAAATCTAGTCAATATTTTGTTGAAATAGTTCTCCATGTGTTTTTAAAGTTAACAAATAGATGAATTCCTCTCTGCATTTCTCTGTAGCCAATTCAGCACATGTAATTTCATATGCACATATTGAATCGTACCTGTTATCACATGTACATTCTTGTGAGGTGGCTGACTTTGCAGATACAAATTGGGAGAAGAGATCACTCCACCTAAACACAGTTGGAACTGAAAATTCAACCTATGGGTGAGCTTCGTAGATGAACAACATGATAAATAAAATCATGTTCAGTATAATGAATATTTTTGGATCAGTGGATGATATACATTTCATGATGAATTTCGATTTCCATATATATTGCTACTTTTTAATGTCTGTGTGTGTGTGTGTGTGTGTGTGTTTGTGTGTGTGTGTATACACTCTCCAAGTTTTTCATAATATGAAATATATGGGTCTTAATGTACACTCCCTAAATTCATTTGTATTCATGTATGTGGATTTATAATCAAACATTCAAAAGATTATTCTCAGAAATATTCATCCACCTGAAATACATATTTGTTTCCTAGAACTAAAAACTAACTTCTGTGAATGGTGCATACGAATCCTAATATTTCTACAGTAACTGACCCAGTTTAACACCAATGCAAGTAGATATTTATGGAACGTGATGTGTATTTTGATGTTCATTTTTAGTCAACACTTGTACATTACTATTTCTTCAGTTTATGCACATCATAAGATATATATTTCATACACAAGTTAGCAAATTTATAGGCATTTGTTTCACTTTCAATAACTTCATTCTTCAGAACACATGTATTCCTCCATGTTTTTTGACAAGACTTTTCATGAGACTTCTTTCTAAACACATTATTTTCGATTTCCATAATCACTTTTGAAGCAAAACTCACACACTCTTCATGATGAAATATCACCCTAATATTACCATTAGAAGTATAACTGGTTGGAATGAATGATTTTATATCAATATAAGATTTTCTGTATATTTTCAGATATCAACTCAGTCCATTATTTAAAGCGGACCAATTATATTATTTATTCACAGTATGGTCTATTCTTGCATTATCTCTATATTCTTAGACAGATACTACACCACTTTCTACCCCCAATACTCATTTATACGTCTTCAAAATATTGTTCCCAGAAATGGTGGAAGAAATACTCATGTCACCTGATCTACATATTCATTTTATCACAGTAATATTCTGGAAAATAAAGCAAAGGTCACACTTATGATTGTACCAAAGCCTAAATTTAAAGTGAGCATGGATTTCTAAAAACATCAATGTCCAGGTTGCCTAATTCTCTCAAATGTCAATCCAATTGTTGACTACATATTTGTTTCTTTCTAAGATTATATATTCAAACTCAACCCTGTTGAAAATGTCTAATCCTATCACTCACTTTAAACTTTGCCTGATATCCTAATGTCTCTATTGATATAGGCTTTCCTTCATAATTTCCCAGTTCATCATTTTGATTGTTCATTTGTGCTGACATTTACATTCACTCTCTACCTGAAACCCAATTGCTAAATAACTTTTGGTCCAAATCCTATACTCACTCTTCTTTCTGAATCTATCGACTATCTCCCAAATCCTACTGACCATCCTTTTTTGAATGGATGTTCTCTTCGACATTCAATCATTCAAGGTACAAGGTCCGATGCCATTGTGTATTGATTTATTTGAGACATCTGTGCAGGACATAATTCAAAGCTAAGTCTCCCAATCAAGGGCCCAATCCCTTTCTGGGCTTCAAATATTACTTAGATTTCTGTTTTCATACATATATTTCACCTCTATATTTTTATAAATATCGCAGATTTCCAATACCATTATTCATCCAGCAAAATGATTCCTAACCCAAATCGAACAAGTAATTAACCCAACCCATATACTATTCCCTCATTCTAACTTTATAAAAGAGCAGGGAAAGTGTTGGTCTTACAATATAGGAATGTAGGGGATATACCACCTGCTGAAAACCTCAAAGGTTCTTGCAGAAATAATCCCTGGAGAAGATGTAGGCAGCTATTAAGGACCTGAGAGAGCAAAAGTCATCTTCCATGGAAAACAACCCTGTCTGGAGAGGGGTTGTTTCTGACTCAGTGTCTCTGTTCCTAATGTACAGAAGATGGACCACTCCAGGCCTGTGTGGAGAGCTGTACACGGGTGCCTATGGGTGATATACTATTCTAACTGGTGAGAGTGTCACGGGAAATAGGGACAGCATCTATCTCATGGGACCCTTGGAAGCAACTGTTAGAAAAAAGTGGTTGCAAAGGCAGTGACCTCATTCAGTTCCTGAAGGAAGTGACCTCATCTCTATTCCTTGGTGATGGAACTCTCTGAACTTGTGATCCAGGAATCCAGGCACCAAGAGCCAGTCCTAGTCCCAGTCCCAGTGGGCTCACTTGTTTGGATATTCCAAGGACAGAGTCAGTCTTTCTTGGCATCTATTGATGTGAAGATGGCCAAATGCCAGGAGAGCTTTGAAGACTGCCCTTTCCAGAGAAAGCAAGTAGTGGCTTACCACGGGCTCCTGACAATTTCACAGAGTTGGCCAAAGAGACCAGATCTGAGACAGGACAGGCCATTTTGGAGGTACATAGTAAGGCTCACCAGTGAGAGTACACTCTGAATAGTCACAGACCTACTTGGGGGAAGGCGATGCCTTTGTGGTTTTTGTTGTGTGTTTGTGGTTTTATCTCATGTTCTGAGAAAAGGTAAGAAAGGCGGTTTGTTTGGTTTGGAGTGAACAATTTCTAGTAAGTGATTTGACAAGGAAAGTGTTTCCATGTCTGTGTATCCCAATGTGTCTGTTGTTGTAGACATTAGAAAAGAGAATGCATCAATGGATGGGTCCTGTCTAGTAGAAAGCTTCCCAGCATCAATCCTGCCCAATTTATGAATGGTCTGTGGCTTGCATTATCGAAGGGCAACACCTACAAACTTCCTTAGTTCCTGTTTTCTTCCTGAATTCTGGCTACACTCAAGAATAGGCTCATGGTTTTGTGTCCAAGATATTTACCACCTCCAAGCTCTGTGATATGGCCATGTACTGGATAGCTGAAGGGAATGGCGGGCATCTCAGAAAACTCAGATATCAGTGTGACCAGTAAAGTCTCAGTGGAGAAACCCTGCTATGGGCCTTTTGATAACCTATTGTTCTTTTGCCCTGAATGTCAGGAAGGGCTTTGCCTCACGCCACCCATTTGTGAAGCCTGAAGAAACAAGTTTTCAAATGGAAATGAGTGGGCATCACCTGTGGCTCTTTGCTTAACTGCTTTGGAAAGGGATGTGTCTTAATCAGTCTCTTGGCCCTTTGTGAGGCTGTGGCTTAGATTACCAACATCTGATGGATGTAAAGAAAGATCCCATGTGTGCATACAAAATCAAAATGGCAAAAATTGCAGTCATTGTAGATGAAGTCTCTCGCCTTTCTCTGTAAGGTTCCTGACCTCCATCAAGTGGGAATAGGGATCCTTTGGGTCAAATGAATTCTTCAAAACCATGAAGAGGCTAGTCCATAGGTGCTTCAGTTTTTTCTTGACTCCATTTCACATAAAGAATCTAAATGCCAAAGTCAGAAGGCCTCAAATTGGAGAAGTGGAAAAGTATTAATGGCAGACCTGTTTGATCACTCCTGGTTCACAAGAAGGGTGTCCAGGCCACCGTGACTTTAGTCATATATATATATATATATATATATATATATATATATATATATATATATATATATATACTCTCCAGATTTTTCAAAATATGAAATATGTGTCTTATTTTACACTCACCAAATTCATTCATATTCATATACATAAATTTATAATCAACTTTTCCAAAGATTATTCTTAGAAATATTCATTCACCTGAAAAACATATTTCTTTCCTGTACTGAAAAAGTAACTTCAGTGAATGATGCACACAAATCCTAATATTTCTACAGTACCTGACCCAGTTTAACATCAATGCAAGTAGATTCCAATCGGACATGATGTGTATTTTGACGTTCATTTTTATTCAACACTGGTAGATTACTATTTCTTCAATTTATGCACATCATAGGATATATATTTCATCCACAAGTTAGAAAATTTATAGGCATTTGTTTCACTATCAATCACTTCCTGCTTCAGAGCACATGCATTCCTCCATGTTTCTTCACTGGTCTTTTCATGAGAAAAGGGATGGACAAGGCAAGGTAAGGCAACTAAGATAGCACCGAAGACACGGAAACAGTCCTATTTGGTTGCAACCGGATTTAGAGGGCATTGCTTCTGTTGTAATCATTTAATCCCCTGCACCCCAAGTTTAAATTGTTTCAGAATTTTGTACCCAACATGTAAGGGAGGGGCTCAGAAGTTCATAGTCTGCAGAATTTCATAAAAAGCAGTTTTTGTTTCTGTTTTTTTTTTCTCTGTTCTGGGCAAGTTAACATTTTAAGGACACCGGGAATGGAGCAGAGCTATTTTCTTCTCTTTTTTTTTCTCTCTGCCAGCTGTTACCATGAAGCCCAGTTGGTAACTTCTTTATCTTAGAAATGTAGCCATCTCTGTGAAGCCCCAGCTCAAGGTCAGAGGCCTTGTTTACATATTGCCAGCATTGTGACTGACTCTTTCCAAACACATTATTTTTGATTTCCATAATTACTTTTGTAGCAAAACTAACATATCTTCATGATAAACCATAACCCTAATATTAATATTAGATGTATCATTGGTTGGAATGAATGATTGTATATGAATATAAGATTTCTTATATATTTTCAGATATCTATTCAATCTGTTATTTAATGTGGAACCAGTTATATTATTTATTCACTTATGGTCTATTCATGCATTATCTCTATATTCAATGACACAGTGTACACCTTTTGTACCCCCAATACCCATTTATATGTCTTCAAAATATTGCTCCCAGAAATGGTGGAAGAAACACTCATGTCACCACATCTACATATACATTTTATCACAGTAGTATTCTGGAGACAAATGTAAAGGTCACACTTATGATTGTACCAAAGCCTAAATGGAAAGTGAGCATGGATTACAAAAAACATCCATGTCAAAGTTGCCTAATGCTCTCAAATGTCAATCCTATTGGTGACTACATTTTGTTTCTTCTTCAGATTATATATTCTAAATCAATTCTGTTGAAAATGTCTAATCGTATCACGCACTTAATACTTTGCCTGATTTTGTAATGTCTTTATTGATATCTGCTTTCCTACATATTTTCCCCACTTCATTATTGTGACTGTTCACATGTGCTGACATTTACATTCACTCTCTAACCGAACCCCTATTGCTAAAGATATTGTTTTCCAAATCCTATACTCACTCTTCTTCCTAAACCTACCGACTATCTTCTTAATCTTACCGACTATCCCGTTATGACTGGATTTTCTCTTCTACATTCAAACATCCAAGTAATGTTCCTGCAAGCGTTGGAGGAAGAGATCACCAAGAGAGTGTTTTATGCAACAGCAAGGGGTTAATTGGGGGTCCAGCAAGCTGGGGCTCAGAGCTCACATGAATAGAGCAGAGAGCCCTGAGAACAGCTTAAGCAGAGCTTATATACTTTCCTTGGAGAGGGCAGGGACGGAAATTTATTGATGGGTCAGAGCGAGTGGGCGGTTAGTGTGAAACTGGGTGAGGGAATACATTCTGCAATTTGGCAGTTGGGGACAGCACAATCTGGGAACAAGATTACAAACAGTTCTCAAGATTTCAACAGTGTTTTGTTAAGCATACAGAAAAACAGGAAGTTACAAGTACCTTTTTTATTAACCTTTCATTCCGCACTTCTTCTTCTTGCTACTTTTAATCATAAAAGTGATTATTGGGGCGTGTCACATTCTATGTCTGCTAGTGGGGTATTACCATAAGTTTAACTTGTCCAATTTGAGCTTGGAGAAAAGAAATTACATGGTTGAGCAAACAGGGTTTTATAGTTAGCAATAATATGAGGATTATTATTAGACAGGCCAGGGTTGATAAAAGCGTAGATAACCAGGGGGACTGTGTGAACCAAGACTCAAACCACCCTTTTTGGGCCTCTCTCTCTCGTTGACGCTTTTCAAGGCATCCTTTTATTTTACTCATAGGTTTTTCTTACAACCTCAGTATGGTCGGCATCAAAACAACATTCTTACATCAATGCAGCACAAAGGCCCCCTTCTCTCATGAAGAGGAGGTCCAACCCTCAACTGGTGTGTAAAACAACTTCAGATAGAGATGTTAAAGATTCCTGCAAAGCTGTGATGGAGTTTTCTATTATCTTTAAGTTTTGGTCTCTTGCTGCTTCTATTTGGGTCATTTGTTGTGTACCATGGAGCAGGGCAGTGGTTCCTGTGACTACCCCTGCCGCAACTCCAATTCCTAATATGATGGCTAAAGAGAGGGATATATGTTCCCAGTGGAACCGGGTTGTATGCCCCCCTGTGTGAACTTCAAATGAACCTGGGTCATTATAGAGCAATCTGGGACACATCTTCACCATTACACAATTAATCACATCTGTTGACCATTTCATGAAAACATAAACAATGTTTAAGTATATAGCATTATACTGTTGTAGGGACGGACAAGGCACGGCACTTAAGAAAGCACCAAAGACAGGGAAACAGTCCTATTTGGTTGCAACCAGATTCAGAGGGCATTGCTTCTGTTGTAATCAATTAAATCCCTGAACCCCAAGTTTAGGTAGTTTCAGAATTTTGTACCCAACATGAAAGAGAAGAGACTCAGAAGTTCACAGTCTGCAGAAATTCAAAAAAAGAAGTTTTTTTTTCTGTTTTTTTCTCTATTGTGGGCAAGTTAACTTTTCAAGGACACCTGGGTGGCAGAGAGCTTTTTTCTTTCTTTTTCTTTTATCCCCCTGCCAACTGTTACCATGGAGCCCAGTTTGTAATTTTTTATCTTAGAAATGTAGCCATCTCTGTGAAGCCCCAGCTCAAGGCCAGAGGCCTTGTTCACATATTCTGTGAAAAACTATTAAGGGGGTGTCTAGCTTAGGAGTGCTGATTTTTCCAGCCAGTAGCCAAGTAGAACAGGGCAACAGAAAAAGAGGAAGTTAATCTACACTGAACTCATTTATAGAGACTCTTTTGCTCAAATTCCTAAAGTCAGCCATGGTGAAGACTTCTGGAGAAGTTCAGTGAAGATTTTTCTGTGGGCCTGGTACAGAGGGGGAAGACGGGGAAGGCGGGGGGTGAGAGCAGCTCCGTGGATCTGAGAATAAGGAAGGAGAGATGTAAAAGAATAATGGGAAAGGATTTTGGGATCTTCCTAGCAACATAAATTGAGCAGTAGAACCGGTAGAGCAGAAAGGAAGACAGGAGTGAGTATCCCAAAAAGCCTGTGAGGGACTTTAAATTCTTAGTTACCTGTTTTCAGTGATGACAAAGCAACTTTAAAGGCCATTTTCATTACATCTTCGATAGGGGTCTGAGGGCTCTCCTAAGCTGGTTTGAGCTTTGGGTTAGGTGGTAAGAGGATCTGGTGGGACCCGGTGTGGGCACTGACAGGAAAAGAGAGAAGTGAGTGGGTGGATGGGTACCTCAGTACCTGCTACCTCAGCAAGGGGGCAATGCTCTGAGAACCGGCGGAGGTTTCGGTTTTTGATCTAGTAATTGGAGAAGAGAAATCAGGTTTGCTGAGGTGGGACTGACAGCAGAGAGTCTGGAGCAGAAGGCTGAGTTTGAGGAACTATTGGAGAAGCATAGTTCAGGATGTGAGCGAAAGAGGAAAAAGGCCTTCACATAGGGGAATTTCCTTTCACCCTTTTGAGCACTTGCAGAAGTTAAAAAGGTCACACAGAATTTGAGGATCTAGAGACTCCTCTGGGGGCCATCAGTTTGGGTTGTCTAAGTGGTAATATGGCCAATGCTGTGTACTGAATTTGATGAGGATTTTGGGTTCCACCAGGCAGCCCCTGTATGCTCAAATCCCCATGACTTACAGAAGAAGTCGGCTTTTCCCCCACACAGCCGTGGTGGTTTGTGGCTTTGATAGTCTGCCGGGCAAACATACTAATATAGGCTAGCCAAACTGCATCTGGCTTGCCTGTCCCTATAACCATAATGTTTGTTTCCATTATCTATGGTACGGAAAGGAATTAATGGAATTTTATTGGGATCCTCTTCATCAGGGATATCCTAATAGGTGAGACCTATAGCCAGCTGACAAATGTCTGGGTCGAGAGATGGCCACCAGGTCCCTAAGGGGGCTGTATGCAAGATAGACCATACTTCTTATCTAGTAGGATTTGTGATCAGCCATCGGTGCTGAAGGGGCTGATGATCGTTAGGACTACGGTTGGCCAAGGAAAGAGTCTATAGCCTTACCCACGTGGCGAATATGCAATTTGAAAGGGTTAACAGTCTTTTCCAGTTTCTGCCAGAGTCTGGACATGGCACAGGCTTTATATGAGATGCATGGATCCAGAAAGTGATTCCCTCTACTTTTACTGCTGTAGGTGCTATAAGTAGCACCTGGAATGGTCCTTTCCAGCGGGGTTCCAGGGATGACACCTGATGTCATCTTATGTAGAGGAATTCTCTTTCTTGATATCAATGTGGATTCCCCTCGTCCCCAGGTTGGAAGGCAGTAACCAGCTGTTTCCACAGGTATAGCTGAGTTCTTACAAGAGATTTAAGTCTGTCAAGCAAGGGTGTGTGGAAGGGATCCTTAGGTCTTAGAGTCGGGGTTAGGTCTCTTAGTGGAGGAGGGGCCCCATAGAAAATTTCATAGGGGGTGAGGTTACACAAAGAAACAAAGGGAGTATTTCTTGCATGAAACAGTGCATAAGCCAGGAGCATAGTCTAATCTTTTATGCCGGTCTCTAAGCTTAATTTCGTTAAGGTCTCTTTAATGGTTCTATTTATTTTTTTTACGTGTCCTGAGCTCTGGGGTCCATAAGCACAATGTAACTTCCAATTAATCCCCAGGGTCCTGGCTAACCCCTGATTTACCTGGCCCATGAAGGCTGTTCAATTATCAGACCATGTTACATTAGGCAGGCCGTGTCTTTGATAAATATCTTTCAGGATCTTCTTGACCACAATTTGTGCCGGTTTTCTTTTATTTTTTTTGGTGGGAAAGGCTTCAATCCATCCTGAAAATGTATCTACAAAGACTAGGAGATATTTAAGCCCATACCTTGCTGGCTTAATTTCAGTAACGTCCACTTCCCAGAATTGTCCTGGTCTGGTTCCTCATAGGTGCTTTCCTGCAGGAAGCTTGGAAGGGTAAGCATTAACCAATGGCTTTTGTTACCCATTCAATTATTTCCTTTCACTGTGAGTGAGTTAGTCTAAAACTCTTTTCTTGATCCTACAGTAATGCCTGCAATTTTTTTGAACCAAGTTGATTGAGTTGATGTACATTTTTAACGTAGTGTAGGGCTTTCTGAAATTGCAGGCTGGGCTCAGTGAAGTTGAGGAGTTCAGTGTCAGTGTTCTTAGATGTTATCAAAAGCTTGCTCGTGCTCAAGGGTCCATTGGAATTGGGCATTCTCATTTAACAGCGGGTATAAAGGAGCAGCTAAGAACACAAACCCAGGTCCATAACCTGCTAAAGCCAGCAGTCCCAAGAAACTCTCTATGTTCTCTCCTGTTAAATGGGGGTGGTATCTGCACAACGGTTTGTTTCCTGGGCTCAGTGAGCCATCATTTACCGTGCCTAAGGGAATACCCCAGGAAGATTACTTCTTGCTGGCAAATTTGGGCCTTTTTGTCCAAAGCTCTCTACCCGAGTTGAGCAAGCTCAGATAATAGTGCTTGGGTCTCAGACTCACAGTTTTCTTTGGTGTTGGCTGCCAGTAGCTGGACATCCACATATTGAAGCAGAATGACTTCGGGGTGCGTAGTTCTGAAGTTGGTGAGATGTCTGTGAAGGGCTTCATCAAAGAGAGTGGGGGAGTTTTTGAACCCCTGTGGGAGTCTAGTCCAAGTTAGTTGACAAGACGTTCTGTTTTCTGGGTCTACCTACTCGAAAGCAAACAGCAACTGACTATCTTTATGCAGAGGCAAGCAAAAGAAAGCATCTTTTAAGTACAGAACAGTATACCATTTACACTCGGCCACAGCAAAGAGGTTATTGGGGGTCCAGCATGCTGGTGCTCAGAGCTCACTTGAATAGAGCAGAGAGCCCTGAGAACAGCTTTAACAGAGCTTATATAATTTTCTTGGAGAGGGCAGAAAGGGAAATTTATTGATGGGTCAGGGCGAGTGTGCGGTTTGCGTGCACCTGGGTGAGGGAGTATATTCTGCAGTTTGGCAGTTGGGGACAGCACATTCTGGGAACCAAATCAGCAAACAGTTCTCAAAATTTCAACAGTGGTTTGTTCAGCATACAGAAAAACAGGAAGTGACAAGTGCCTATTTAATTAACCTTTCACCTAAGCAAAATGGAAAGTGAGCATGGATTACTAAAAACAACCATGTCCAGGTTGCCTAATGCTCTCAAATGTCAATTCTATTGGAGGCAACATATGTCTTTCTTCCTAAGATTATATATTCAACCTCAACCATGTTGAAAATGTCTAACCCTATTTCATTATACTTTGCCTGATTTCCTAATGTCTCTATTGATATCTGCTTTCCTACATATTTTCCTCAGTTCATCATTGTGACTGACTCTTCATATGTGCTCATATTTACGTTCACTCTCTACCCAAAACCCTATTGCTAATGAAACTTTTGTCCAAATCCTATATTCACTCTTTTTTCTGAACCTACTGACTACCTTCCTAATCCTGCTGACTATTCCTTTTTGACTGGATGTTCTCTAGGACATTTAATCATCCAAGGTACAAGGTCCTCTGCCATTGCACATCGATTTATTTGAGATATTTGTGCAGAACATAATTCAAAGCTAAGTATCTCACTAAAGGGCCCAATGCCCTTCTGGGCTTCAAATCGTACCTAGATTTCAGGTTTCATACTTATATTTCACCTATATATTCTTGTGAATATCGCAGGTTCCCAATACCATTATTCATCCCGCAGAATGTTTCCTAACCCAAATAGAATATGTTATTAACCCTAACCATACACTGTTCCCTCAATCTAACTTCACAAAAAGAGCAGGGACAGAGTTGGTCTTACAATACACGAATGTAGGGAATCTTCCACCTGTTGAGAACCTCAAAGTTTGATGCAGAAATGATCCCTAGAGAAGATGTAGCAGCTATGAAGAACCTGAGAGAGCAAAAGTCATCTTCCATGGCAAACCACCTGTTCAGGATGAAGTGATGTGTCTGAATCAGCCTCTCTCCTACTGATATAAAGAAGATGGACCAAACCAACCCTGTGTGGAGAGCTTCTCCTGGGTGTCTATGGTTGATATACCATTCTAACTTCTGAAAGTGTCACAGGAAGTAGGGGTAGCCTCCATCTCAAGGGACCCTTGGAAAAAAGTGTTAGGACAAAGTGGTTGCCAAGGCAGTGACCTCATTCCCTTCCTGTTGGAATTGACCTACCTCACTTCTTTGGTGATGTAACTCTCTGAACTTGGGATCCAGGAAGCCAGGCACTCAGAGCCAGTCCCAGTCCCATTCCCAGTGGACTTACTTGTTTGGATTTACCAAGGAGAGAGTCTGTCTCTCTTGGTACCTAATGGTTTGAGGATGACAAAATGCAAGTAGAGCTCTGAAGATGGGCCTTTAATGAGAAAGCAGGTAGTGGTCAGCACAGGCTCCATACAACTTCACAGAGATGGACAAGGAGACCATACCTGAGACAGGACAGGCCATTTTGGGGGAACATAGTATGGCCCACCAGTCAGAGGACACTCTGGATAGTCACAGACTTACTTGGGGGAAGGAGGTGACTTTTTGAATGTGGGTCTGAGTTTGTGGTTTTGTCTCATGTTCTGAGAATAGGTAGGAAAGGCGGTTTGTTTGGTTTAGAGTGGACTGTTTCTAGAAAGTCCTTTGACAAGGCGAGTGTGTCTGTGTCTGTGTATCCCACTGTGTCGTTGGTTGTACACATTAGAAAACAGAATGGATCAATGGATGTATCCTGTCTAGTAGAAAGCTTCCCAGCATTCATCCTGCCCATTTCAGGAAAGGACTGCTGGTTGCTTTTCGATGGGCAACACCTACTATCTTCCTAAGTTACTGTTTTCTTCCTGAATTCCGGCCACTCTCCAGAATAGGCTCACGGTTTTTTGTCCAAGATATGTACCACCTCCAAGCTCTGTGACATGCCCATGTATTGGATAGCTGAAGGGAATTGCAAGCATCTCAGAAAACTCAGATATCAGTGTGACCCAGAAAGTCTCAGTGGAGAAACCCTGCATTAGGATTTGCTGACTTATTGTTCTGTTACCCTGAAGTCAGGAAGGTCTTTGCCTCAGGCCACCCCTTTGTGAATTTTGAAGAAAACAGTTTTCAAATGGAAGTGAATGGGCATCACCTGTGTCTCTTTGCTTAACTGCTTTGGAGAAGTATGTGTATGAATCAGTCTTGTCGCTCTGTGTGAGGCTGTGGCTTAGATTATCAGCGCCTGATGGATCTAAAGAAAGATCCAATGTGTGCATCCAAAACCAAAATGGCAAAAAGATCAGTCATTGAGGATGAAGTCTCTCGCCTTCCTCTGTAAGTTTCCTGACCTCCACCAAGTGAGAATAGGGATCCTTTGGGTCAAATGAGTTCTTTCAAGCGCTGCAAAGTTGCTGTGGTTTCCTAATTACTCCAAATCACATAAGGAATCTATACCTGACAGTCAGTAGGCCTCAAATTGGAGAAGCAGTGCAGTATTAAAGGAAGAACTATGTGATCAATCCTGGTTCACAGGAAGGGTGTTCAGGTCACCCTGAGGTTAGGCAAATGAGGGGCAAGGGAGCTTATTTCGGACACTCTCTTGGGCTGCGCCATTCATGGAAACCTCTAGCCAAAGGGTATAATGAGTGTATATATGTAAGAAGATGAGTGCCATATGAGAGTGTTTTGGTTTTAATTGTGGTCATTTGTGTGGCAGTTGGAAGAGATGACTGGGTCCACCTGGTCTTTAACACTGGTGTGATTCTCCTCAGAGACTGAGTTCTGAAACTGACCTCAGAGAAGTAATTGCTTTGGAAAGAGATGTGTCTTAATCAGGCTCTTGGCCCTGTGTGAGGCTGTGGCTTAGATTATCAGCAACAGACAGATCAAAAAAATGATCCCATGTGTGCATCCAAAACCAATATAGCCAAAAGAGCAGTCATTGTGAATGAAGTCTCTCACCTTCCACTTTAAGGTTCTGAAAGAATAAAAGAAATTGAAATTGAAATGTAAAGAACCAGGTTTTGTAAAGTTTCCAAGCTGCACTCAGAACCTGAAATTCCTGTGGCAGTTAAGACAATTCCTGGAACTGCCCATTAGATGTGTGTTGAAATCTTCCCTGACCACCTAGTTACTTAACAACCCCTTCCCAGAAGCCGTGCATCTCACCACGTATACATCTCAGGGCTTCAACCAATCAGTTTAAATGTATACCCCTTCTCAGGGCTGACCAATCACACCCTGCCCCAACTTTTCCCGCCAATGAATGTGCTAATCATGTTTTAGAGTTGTTACTTGATTTTCCCGTGGTACATGATGATTTCCTAAAGGAGGCTATGATGTATGTAAAGTCCCTGAGCTCTCTAAAGAATGTATATAAACTCTGCTCAAGTTGTTCTCGGGGCTCTTTGTTCTTTGCTCCTCTGAAGGGAGCTCTGAGCCCTAGCATTCTGGACCCCCAATAAACCCTTTGCTGATGCATGAGAAAGCCTCTTTGTTGTGTTTTCCTTTGACGTTCGCAGCTCCTTTTCATCTGGAGGCCCCAGGTGAGATATCCGGCAGCGGTGGATGGAAGACCTCAAGGGACTCCTCTCGGGGTAAGTAAGGTGCCTCTTTCTGGTTTCGGGTTTCAGGCTAGGGTTTGGCAAAGTGGCTGTTGGTGAAGAGCATTAGCTCTCTCCTATGGTGTGACAGACGTGTCACAGAGCCAAGGTCACGTCCCTGAGGGACACTCCGGAGGACTAGGGAATTCAAGGAATAGTAGTTTCCTCAACTCGGTTATGTTTTGCTTCAGGATTCGATTTGCCAGCCCATCAGGTTTTGCCGGTAACTCAGTTTTGGTCATTGTTCTGAACTCATGTTGAGTTTACTGTCTGTCTTTATTGTCTAACCCATTGCCAGTTACTCAGTTCTAATCTCTGTCTTGGACTCATGTTAAACGTTTACTGTTTGTCTTTGTCTGTGTTGTGTTTGTGTCTTCACTGTCCCTGTTTGAGTAACTCCCATTATGGGACAAAGCACTTCCTCTTCTCTGTCCCTGACCCTTGATCATTGGACTGATGTCCGCTCAAGGGCCCAGAATCTTTCTTTTTCA
Source organism: Callospermophilus lateralis (assembly GCF_048772815.1). Taxonomy (NCBI): domain Eukaryota; kingdom Metazoa; phylum Chordata; class Mammalia; order Rodentia; family Sciuridae; genus Callospermophilus; species Callospermophilus lateralis. Next base: position 37,625 of record NW_027512771.1, read on the forward strand.
GTAAAACACTGTACCTGGCAGACTCTCTGTGCTTCAGAATGGCCCATCCTCGAATTTGGATGGCCCCAGAAGAATCCTTCCACTTTCCTCTAATCTGAAAATTCAGAGATATTGTCATTCAGCCGGGGCCACGTGGCCACCCAGCTCAACAGCCATATACCCCTTCCCCCACATTCCTATCATTCAAACTTTCCGCTCCTCTCCCTCTTCCTTCCATTCTCCCTGAGTCACAAGACTGGACACTCCACCCCCTCCTTATCGTCTACTCTCCCTCCCCAACCCCCAACACAGTTCCTGATGATCCTCCCACCGCTGACTCAGCCTCTCCACTGCTAGAGGCAATTGGGCCAGACCCAAGCCCTCCAGGGGACTTCCCCGCAGCAGCAGCAACCCCTCCTCTCCTGAAGGAAGCTGGGCAACCTAAAGGAACCCACCGGCGACGGATAATAGAAAACTCAGAAGCCCCTGTGATGCTCTCTCTCCATTCCTATGGGCCCATGAACCGACCCAACTGGGACCCCAACACCTTTGAAGGTAGGAAGCATCTGTCCACTTATCGCCAGGCTCTAATAGCGGGTCTCCGAGTGGCCGCCAGAGAGCCGACAAATTTGGCCAATGTAAGAGAGATTATGCAAGGGCCTAATGAGTCTCCCTCTATGTTTCTGGAGAGAATTAAGGAAGCATATAGAAAATATACTCCTTTTGATCCTCAGGCAGATGACCAAAAGGCATTTGTTACAATGGCCTTTATTGAGCAGGCTGCCCAAGATATTAAGAGAAAGTTACAATGTCTAGATGGGTTACAAAATACGACCTTAAGAGATTTAGACAGAGAAGCTGAGAAAGTATATTATAAGATATATATTATAAGTATATATTACAAGTATATAAGTATATTATAAGAGAGAAACTGAGGAGGAGAGGGAACAGAGGAGAGAGAAGGAAAGGGAACAAAAGGAGGATGAAAGGAGCAAAAGGCAGACAAAAGCATTGGCTAAGGTTTTCTTCACAGCAGCAAATACGCCAGAAATTAAAAAGCAGGGAGTCAGAAAGGGATACTTGGGCCCACGCCAAAGGCTGTCCCTGGCCTCAGATCAATGTACCTACTGTAGAGAAAAAGGACACTGAGTCAAAGAGTGCCCCAAAAAGAAGAAGCCACGGCAGCCCACCATGCTGACTCTAGAAGAGGACTTGGAATGTCAGGGCTCGGATCCCCTCCCCAAGCTCAGGGTAACATTTGAAGTGGAGGGGACTTCAGTGAACTTTGAAGTGGATACAGGAGCAGTATACTCAGCCCTTAAGGCTTCACTGGGCCCCATATCAAATAAATGGTCCCTAGTTCAAGGGGCTAATGGCACTACATATCGGGCTTGGACAACTAAGAGGATTATGGAAGTAGGAAAATGAAAAGTCCACCACTCTTTCCTAGTAATCCAAGAATGTCCAGCCCCATTGATGCACAGGGATCTGCTTACCAAACTCGGGGATAGAGTAACTTTTAACCCTGATGGTCCCCAAGTGGATGTTCTAAAGCCTTCAGTAAAAACTACCATAGACAGAGAATTGACTATGTCTGTAGAAGATGAACATCAACACTTCGTGCCCCCGAGGACTGATCAAAGAGGCAAACTACAACAGAAATGGATAAAAGATTTTCCTAATGCCTGGGCAGAAACTGCTGGGTTAGGTCTAGCCGTAAAACAACCTCCAATAGTAGTAGAATTAAAAGCCTCTGCCTCTCCAATCAGTGTTAAACAATATCCTCTAAGCAAAGAAGCTAAGGATGGGATAAGTCCCCATATTCAGAATTAATTGGCCCTTGGGGTCCTAAGGCCCTGTCAATCAGCCTGGAATACCCCCCTGCTACCAGTAAGAAAGCCAGGAACTAGGGACTACAGTCCTGTTCAAGACCTAAGAGAGATCAACAACAGAGTGCAGGACATTCACCCCACAGTACCCAATCCATATAATTTGCTTAGCACTCTGAATCTGGAGCGGGAATGGTACACTGTGCTGGACTTAAAAGATGCTTACTTCTGCTTGCCCCTACATAAGGACAGTCAGTTGCTGTTTGCTTTCGAGTGGATAGACCCAGAAACTGGAACATCTGGCCAACTAACCTGGACTAGACTCCCACAGGTGTTCAAACCCCCCCCCCACTCTCTTTGATGAAGCCCTCCACAGGGACATAAACGACTTCAGAACTGCACACCCCGAAGTCACCCTACTCCAATATGTGGATGATCTGCTACTGGCAGCGGACACCAAGGAGAACTATAAGTCTGGGACCCAAGCACTATTATCCGAGCTTGCTCGGCTTGGATATAGGGCTTCTGCCAAAAGGCCCAAATTTGTCAGCAAGAAGTAATCTTCCTGGGTTATTCTCTTAGGGGTGGCAAATGATGGCTCACTGAGGACAGAAAACAAACTATTGTGCAGATACCACCCCCATCTAATAAGAGACAACTCAGAGAGTTTCTTGGGACTGCTGCCTTTTGCAGGTGATGGATTCCTGGGTTCACCTCTCTGACTGCTCCTTTATACCCGCTGATAAAGTGGAATGCCCAATTCCAATGAACCCCTGAGCACCAACAAGCTTTTGATAATGTCAAAAAAAGTGCTGCTATCTGCTCCGGCCTTAGCACTCCCAGATATAGATAAACCCTTCACTCTCTACATCGAGAAAAAGAAAGGAATAGCACGGGGAGTGTTCACTTAGACTTTGAGACTTTGGAAAAGGCCGGTAGCATTCTTATCAAAAAAACTGGACCCAGTGGCTACTGGGTGGTCCCGTTGCTTAAGAGCTATAGCAGCGGCAGCGCTTCTAATAAAAGATGCTCATTAATGAACGTTGGGACAGAAGCTATCCATTATAGCCCCCCATGCCCTGGAGAGCATCATCTCTCAACCTCCAGAGAGGTGGGTATCAAACTCCAGAATAAACCACTACCAGAGCCTCTGGATTAGCAAAGACAGAATAACTCTTGGACCTTCTGCTCCACTCAACCTGGCTGCCAGAAGAATCATCAGGACCTGTCGCTCATGAGTGTCAACACATACTGGCAGAGGAAACCAGTATAGGACGAGACTTGAAGGATCCATCCACTGCCTCACCCTGAAGTCGTATGGTTTATGAAAGAGAGCAGCTTCCTCCAAGATGGTATGTGGCACGCTGGAGCAGCAGTAGTTAGCAAAACTAATGTCATCTGATCCTCTGGTCTCCCAGAAGAGACATCAGTCCAAAAGGCAGAACTGATTGCCCTTACGAAAGCATTAGAACTAGCGACAGGCAAAAGGGCCACCGTATACACTGATAGCCGCTATGCATTTGGCAATGCTAATGTGCACAGGGCTATTTACCAGCAAAGGGGGCTATTAACCTCCACTGGGAAAAAAAATAAAGAACAAAGTTGAGATTCTCCACCTTCTCTCAGCACGGCAGGGCACTAAGGAACTAGCTATAGTGCACTGTCCAGGGCACCAGAAGGGAAACGACCTCGTTGCAGTTAAAAACAGAAGGGCAGATGAGGAAGCTTAATTGGCAGCCCTAAACGGAGTGACTCTGTTAACTTTTTCCACACCAGGGGGATCAACATTCAGGAGACTTGGCCACACTGGAACATTCAGGAAACTTATCATCTGAGGAGACAGATACAGAACTCTGGGACCCTACAGAGCCAAGTTTACAATTTCAAAAAGCCCACCTTAATGTCAAAGATGTACACTAGCTCACCCACTTAAGCTCAAAGAAGTTATAGGCACTCTTAAAGGACCGAAGAAAGGATTTATTATTGACTGACTCACAGAGGAAAGAAATAGCTTAGCAGGTGACTAGAGCTTGTCAAGTCTGCCAATTAGTTAATGCTTACCCATCCAAGCTTCCTGCAGGGAAGCGCTTATGAGGAACCAGACCAGGACAATTCTGGGAAGTGGACTTTTCCTGAAATTAAGCCAGGAAGGTATGGACTTAAATATCCCCTAGTCTTTGTAGATACTCTTTCAGGATTGGTTGAAGCCTTCCCCATGAAGAAAGAAACGGCTCAGACGGTGCTCAAAAAGATTCTAGAAGACATTTTTCCAAGGTTCGGCCTGCCTAAGGTAATAGGGTCCAATAATGGACCGGCATTCATTGCCCAGGTAAGTCAGGGATTCACCAGGACCCTGAAGATTAATTGGAAGTTACATTGTGCTTATAGACCCCAGAGCTCAGGACAGGTAGAAAGGATGATTAGAACCATCAAAGAGACTTTAAAGAAATTAAGCTTGGAGACCGGCATAAAAAATTGGACTATGCTCCTACCTTAAGCACTGTTTCGTGCAAGAAGTACACCCTCTGCCTCTTTGTGTAAACTCACCACTTATGAAATTCTCTATGGTGCCCCTCCTCCAGTAAGGGACCTAACCCCAACTCTGAGACTTAATTATTCCTTTCACACCCCCTTGCTTGACAGACTTAAAGCCCATGAACAAACACAGCACCCAGCGATACCTGTGGAAATAGTTGGCCACTGCTTATCAGCCTGGAGACGAGGGAACCCCACATCGATATCAAGTGGGAGTCTTCGTCTACGTGAGACGGCATCAGGTATCATCCCTGGATCGCCGCTGGAAAGGACCATACCAGGTGCTGCTTATAACACCTACAGTGGTGAAAGTGGATGGAATCACTTCCTGGATCCATGCCACTCATCTCAAGCCTGCGCCCTGACCAGCCTCCGGCTGGAAACTGGAACAGACTGGTAACCCTCTCAAGTTGCTTGTTCGTCGTGTGGGTAGGGCTATGGATTCTTCCCCTGACCACCAGCAGTCCTAATCCCCATCAGCCTGTTCAGCAACAATGGCAGCTATAAATCCTACTGGGCAAGTAGTGTGGTCTATTTCACATACAGCCCTCTTATGGACTTGGTGGCCATCTCTCTACCTGGACATTTGTCAGCTTGCCATAGGCCTCTCTGACTGGGATCTCCCTGACATAGAGGACTCCACACAGATCCCACTCAAACCCAAACCAGGGCAACATAGACCACCTTACCCCATGAATTATGGATATCATCTTCCCCAGCTCAGGTGTAAACTAGCCAGTCTTGCTTTTTATGTGTGCCCATCTGATTTCCGAAGTCGCAAACAGGCCCAAACCTGTGGAGGACCCAGTGACATTTATTTTAGATCTTGGGGTTGTGAACAAACAGGAGCTACATGGTTGAATCCAAACTCCCCAGACAGTATCATTCAGGTAGGAAAAAATGACACCTGGATTGATCCCAAGAAATGTGCCGCTAGCCAAGTTGTGTCAAAAACTCGCTGTGGAAAGAATAGTCTATGTTACCCCCTCAATATAACTTTCACTTCCAAAGGAAGGGGCTACCTCAGAACATCATGGCCTATGGGAAATATGTGGGAAATGCGATTCTATATTTATGGCCCTCGTTATGACTTTGGTCACTGGTTCACCATCCTGCTTAAAAAGGAAGAAAATCCCACAGCAATAGGGCCCAATCCCCTCAAGCCAGGAATTAAGCCTCCAAAACCTCCCATGCCTAGATCTACCAGAACCCCTCTACCATCTCATACTTCCCAGTTTCCATCTTTGCCTACTTCCCCAGTCCAGAGTACAGCTGACTCCTGCCCCTGGGAACGAATTAAAAGAACCTTAATTGTACTGAACTCCACACAGTCAGAACTCCTTGCATTTCAACCCATGTATTTGACAGCTTTGTAAATTATTGTGTAATGGTGCAGATACTCCCCAGGGTGCTTTATTATGATGCAGAATCATTTTAACGTCTACTAGGGGGACAAACAACCTGATTTTGCTAGCATCCAGTGTCCCTTACTCTAGCCATCCTATTGAGGATAGGAGCTGCTGCAGGAGTGGGTACGGGAACAGCTGCTATCATCCATGGGTCACAACAAATGCCCTTATTAGAAACAGCAATAGATCAAGACTGGAAGACATTAGAGACCTCCATCACAGTGCTGTAGGAATCCTTAAACTCTCTCTCTGAAGTTGTTTTACAGAACAGGCGAGGATTAGACCTCCTCTTCATGAGGGAGCGGGGCCTCTGTGCTGCACTGAGAGAAGAATGTTGTTTTTATGCTGACCATACTGGAGTTGTAAAATAATCCATGAGTAAATTGAGAAAATGCCTTGAAGAGCACCAGAGAGAAAGGGAGATTCAACAAGGGTGGTTTGAGTCATGGTTTGCCCAGTCCCCCTGGTTAACTACACTCCTATCAGGCTTAGCTTGACCCCTGATCATCCTTATGGTGTTGCTAACTTTGGGACCTTGTTTGCTTAACCGCATAGTTTCCTTTCTCCAGGCTCAAATTGGGCAGGAAAAACTCATGGTAATCAGACAGAAATACGCTCCACTGGCAGAAATAGAGTGTGAGACCCCGCAATAATTACGATTCATTACTTTTAAGATTAAATGTAATAAGAAAAAGGAGTGGGAAATGAAAGAATAAAAGAAATTAAAATTGAAACATAAAGAACCAGGTTTTTTAAAGTTTCCAAGCTGCACTTAGAACCTGAAATTCCTGTGGCAGTTAAGACAATTCCCGGAACTGCCAATTAGATGTGTGTTGAAATCTTCCCTGACCACCTAGTTACTAAACAACCCCTTCCCAGAAACCTTGCAGCTCATCACGTATACATCTCAGGGCTTCAACCAATCAGTTTAAACGTATACCCCTTCTCAGGGCTAACCAATCACACCCTGTCTGACCTCTTCCTGCCAATGAATGTGCTAATCATGTTTTTGGGTTGTTATTTGATTTTCCCGTGGTATGTTGATTTGCTAAAGGAGGCTATGATGTATGCAAAGTCTCTGCCCTCTCTAAAGAATGTAAATAAACTCTGCTCAAGTTGTTCTTGGAGCTCTTTGTTCTTTGCTCCTCTGAAGTTAGCTCTGAGCTGCAGCATGCTGGACGCCCAATAAACCCTTTGCTGTGGCATGAGACAGTCTCTTGGTGGTCTTTTCCTCTGACTTTTGACCGACCTTTTTACCTATGAAGGAGCTGAGAGAGCAAAAGTCAAATCCATGTCAACTTCCGTGTCAAACAACCTGGTCAGAATGAAGGAATGTGTCTGAATCAGCTTCTCTCTTCTTAATGTAGATTAAATGGACCAAACCAGGCCTGTGTACAGAGCTGTTCCCGGATGCCTATGGTGGATATACCATTATAACTTGTGAAAGTGTCATAGGAAGTAGGGGCAGCCTCCATCTCATGGGACCGTTGGAAGCAACTGTTAGGACAAAGTGGTTTTCTATCCCAGTGACTTCATTCAGTTCCTGAAGGAAGTGACCTACCACACTTCCTTGGTGATGGAACTCTCTGAACTTGGAATCCAGGAAGCCATGCACCCAGAGCAAGTCTTAGTTTCAGTCCCAGTGGTCTCAATTGTTTGAATTTACCAAAGACAGAGTCAGTGTTTCTTGGTACCTACTTATGTGATGATGGCCAAATTTCAGGAGAGCTCTGAAGAGCGGCTTTTTCTGAGAAAGCAGGTAGTGGCTCAACCATGGCTCCTGACAACTTCAAAAAGTTTGCAAAGAAGACCAGATCTGAGATAGGACAGGCCATTTCGTGGGAACATAGTATGGCCTACCAGTCAGAGGACACTCAGGATAGTCACAGTCATACTTGGGGGAAGGAGGTGCCGTTGTGGGTGTCGGTGTGAGTTTGTGGTTTTGTCTCATGTTCTGAGAATAGGTAGGAATGGCGGTTTGTAGGTTTGGACTGGAAAGTTTCTAGAAAGTCGTTTGACAACACGAGTGTTTCTATGTCTGTGTATCCCACTGTATCCGTGGTTGTAGACATTTGAAATGCGAATGCATCAATGGTTGTGTCCTGTCTAGTATAAAGCTTCCCAGCATTCTTCCCACCCAATTTAAGAATGGAGTGCGGCTTGCCTAATGGATGGTGAACAGCTACTATCTTCCTAAGTTCCTCTTTTCTTCCTGAATACTGGCCACTCTCCAGAGTATCCTTATGGTTTTGTTTCCAAGATATGTACCACGTCCAAGCTCTGTTACATGGCCATGTACTGGATAGCTGAAGGGAATGGGAGCATCTCAGAAAACTCAGATATCAGTGTGACCAGTAAAGTCTCAGTGGAGAAACCCTGCTTTGGGCCATTTGCTTACTTATGTTTCTATTACCCTGAATGTCAGGAAGGTCTTTGCCTCAGGCCACCCCTTTGTGAAGCCTGAAGAAAACAGTTTTCAAATAGAAATGAATGGGCAACACCTGTGGCTCTTTGCTTAATTGCTTTGGTCAGGGATGTGTCTTAAACAGCCACTTGGCCCGGTGTGGTGGCAGTGGCTTAGATTCTCAGCACCTGATGGATCTAAAGAAAGTTTCCAAGTGTGCATCCAAAACCAAAATGGCCAAAAGAGCAGTCATTGTGGATGAAGTCTCTCACTTTCCTCTGTAAGCTTCCTGAGCTAAAACAAGTGAGAATAGGAATCATTTGGGTCAAATCAGTTCTTCAAATCCCTGCAGAGGCTAGCCGATAGGGGCTTGGGTTTTCTATGATACCAATTTACATAAAGAATCTATACCAGACAGTCATTAGGCCTCAAATTGGATAAGCAGATCAGATATAGGGCAGGCCTATTTGGTCACTCTTACTCATTGACTTTAGGCAAATGAGGGGCAAGGGTGCTTATTTTGAACAGTGTATTGGGCTGTGCCCTTCATGGAAACCTCCAGCCAGAGTTTATGATGAGTGTCTATGTGGAAGAAGATGAGGAGCATGTGGGAGTGTTTTAGTTTTAATTGTGGTCATTTGTGTGGTGGTTGTAAGAGATGCCTGGGTCCACCTGGGCTTGAACTCTGGTGTGATTCCTCTTAGAGAATGCGTTATGGAACTGACTTCAGAGAAGTATTGCCATGAATTGTTTTGGGATTTTAGGAGGCCACACATGAGAGTCGCCCTTGGAAACTGAGATCTAAGCCCAGAGTGGCTTTCCACAGAGCACTGGGAATCTCAGCCAGGATATCACATGATTTTATTCTGAAAGACTTGGAAGCCATAGTTGAGAGTCAAAACACACATGGACCTTACATTGTAGACCTCAATGGGGCTGGCTTCATGTGACCTTTTGGCCAGTCTTTGGGAACCCTTGCCTGTGAGAGTTCTCTAGATTATTCATTGAAATGTGCTTCCTCTAAATTTAATGGTTCCTTAATGAATTGAAACCCACAGTTTCTCCAACTTCATCTTTGAAAATGGCTAGATAAATACCATGAAATTTTTGAACTTCCCATGGCCACCTGCCACTGGAGAACCTTTGGATGTACAGTTGCTGATCCTGAGTGTACCAGACAGTGCCTTTATTGACTGGGTTTTATGAAAATGGTGTAGAACAGAGATGCCAGTATGTTGGGGCCTGCTGAGTAGTGGGCCAAAAGCTGTTGTGTGCAGGTGTTTGATAAAACATCTGTGGTCGTTACATGTGATTCTGCCATTGACTTCCAAATGACTTGTGGCTGACATGTTACAGACAGGAATCACTTATATGTCTGAAACCTCTCCATAAAAGGCATTTTGTTATATGGAGACGTTTCAGGGCAATGTTCAGAATCAGGTTGCTATGGTCAAAGGGTCAAGCTATGTGGGATAGAAGCCTGGTTGTTGCATTCTCCTGCAGATCCTGACCCACCACACGTGACAGGACTCCCTCCAGCACTGTGTACCAGTTGAACTCATTGTATTTCATGAAGCAAATACCAAACTCTCAGTGCAGTAGAAAGAAACACCATGAAAAGTGGAGGATGACCAAATGGCTTCACAGTCCACATGCGGAGACACTTAGCTTTCAGTGGCCACAGTTTACCTACAGAGAGAAGTCAGCACTGCTGCCTCATGTTCTTTGAAAAAATTGAAACAATGTCCTCCAGGTCTCATTGATGTAGACCCAGCTTTGATGGTCTCATTTGAATGGAAGCTAAAGCTTCTGACAACAACATATATGTCGAGTGCGCATCGTCAAAGGCAGTTTCTCAAGAAGTCTTTAGTCCGGCAGAGCTCCAGGTTTGTGTAGTGTTTACCTTTTAGACCAGGTCGAAAGAAAAGACCACTGACTCCAATTAAAATCAGATTAAAGCAAGCTTATTATTTCCACCACCCTGGCTGCCTCTCCCTCCCAAAACGTCGGGAACAGGAGAGCAGCCCAGCTTTATAGCCCAGAAAGTTACACAAAAGTGGGTTTAAAAATAACAGAATTCTCACAAGCATCACACTAATGGTAGTTTACATTTTTGTTTGCTGGCCCCAACATCAGAATTTATGAGGACCATTAGAGCCTCAGAGAGTGTGGTCTGGCCAGGAAGGCCAATATTTATGAGGTGTCAACAAAGTTTCAGAGAGGGCTGTTTTCTGGTCAGAGAGCCAGGCATGGGTGAGTTCAAGGCACGGGCAGGCATTCCAAGCAGGTTCAGATCTTGCTGTAATTTATAGTTAAGCCTAAATTATCTTTTCACGGCTTTGTGGCAAGATGGCTCCCAATTTTAATAAAAGATCAGGTTGGGTCAATCATTCCCCCCTTTTCTAATGTGTTCCTTTCATATATTTGATTGGGTAGGAAGAGCACTGTGGGAATTTTAATCCCTCAGGTAACAGTCTCCCGATTTTTTGAACTCACCCAAAAACAGGTCTCCCTGATTTTACCTGACTTAATTAATTACTTATATTGATATTCTATTTATTTTTGTCTCCATTGTTGTAAGAAGAGAGGCGTCACTCATTTAGACTTCTTCTGAGCTGAGAGAGGGTGACGTGAGGGGGCACCGCCTGAGGGACATTAGTCGCCTTTTAGAAGTCAGTTAGGTTTGAAGTCTGGATGGGGAAGAACAGGTAGTAAAGTCATCTGGGGATGGGTTCTTCTATGAGAGAAACAAAAAAAAATGAGTACTTAATAAATGTTGCAGCAGCTGGAACATGTCACTGTATAGAAGTTCCCTCACCAGTCTTTAATATCCCCATTTATCAAGACTGTCAACTTAATATTTAACTTTTAGTGTTACATTTGTCCCTCCCCATAAGATTCAGTTTAATAATTTAATGTCATCTGATCTTGAAAAATACTTTTACTAGTATGACCTCTGTGTCTAATAGAGAAACCTTTAATTCTCTTACTCATTGCGGGATAATCATACTAACAAATACCAAGCCTATGTGTTTAGGTTAAGAATATCTGTAGGCCTTAAACTAAAAACTTCTGCCTCTGGCAGATAATCTTGATAGCCTCTTTTTATAGTTATCAGGCATTCCTGTCTGAGAATCCTTCTTTGTAGCCTCCAGTCTTACTTATTTTGGGAGGCTAACATAAAGTGTATACCTTAAAATATTATTATTACTATTATTATATAAAATGCCCAGGAATGGCTGTAATTTTTTTTAACTGTCTTTTCTAAGTGTTTAAGATGAAGCAGTCAAACTGACTTTTGTTTCTATCTATTGTGAACAGTCAGCTGAGCTTTTATGGGAGTCATTCCTGGGGAAACTTGAGAGCAGCTTCTCAGTTCTGCTAGTGCCATTTGCGCTAGGTGGGTCCAGGTCTTGTTTGACCATGTGGCTTCCCTCGGAAGCATCAGGGATGTCTCCCTTCTCTGATGACTCTGATTGATTCTGATGCACTGATTGGCTTTCTGTTCTCCAGTGGTCTCATTAATCTCCCTGATCAGGAGGTTATGTGGTTCAGAGTTGCAAAGCTCTTTAGAGAAGTCCGCTGTTCCCTGGATACAGACTGACTCAGAGGGCAAGAGCCAAATATTGGTTTTCTTGTGCCTTTTCATATAACTTTAATTTTAAATCCTAATCTTAAACATCCATCAAATACATTTTTACAGACTTTTATTAAGAGTACTGGGCTTTAATGTCTATAATTTAAAATTATTTATCTTTTTATTATTTGGGATCTGTATTATTCTGTCTGTCTTGTAGGTGATGGCTAATTATCTTAAATTAACCAATGTTGTGTTCTTAAAGCAACACTTCTGTAAAACACTAACAGGGAATCTTTATATCACCCATAAGGAAATTACAAAATAAAATTAACAACATTAAACAAACTTAGTTCGTGTAATAGCTACCCTAAAATTTTTGGCTGAGTTATACATTATATCCTCTGTTTGAGATGCTAGTAATGTTGACAGAAAAAAAAAAAAACTTTTGAAAATAACTTTAAATGAAATAACATCTGACCTACTGCTTTCGTAGTCATTCTCACATAATAAGATGGGACACAGAGCCTTATCTCAGGTAAGGCAGGGCTCTTTATTAATCTTAAGTGTTTTAATTCTAAAGCTAATCTTTGTTTTTTAAATATTATTTTACAAAGTTTAAATAAATTGTTTGAGGTCACATGAACATTAGCTAACACCGTATGATATAGCATTTAAATCATGAATTAAAAAAAGGCTGAAAGTTTTTAACCTTTACATAGATTAGGCTCTCATTAACTTAAAATACATTTAAATTGTTCCCCAATATAAAAAGTAACAAAAAAGTTTACATATCTTATTGACAACAGGTAAATAAATCATATATATATATATATATATATATATATATATATATATATATATATATATATATATATATTACCATACAACTTCAGAACACCAGCTTGATATAATGCTCTTTTAAAGTTTCTACCTTACAGACTTGTATACCTGGAAGATATGAGCACATTAATAGCATCACAATTGCATTGATATTTCTACATTAACCAAGTTTAGCCTTTAAAGAAATGGCAGTACAGTGCTCTAAAATAACAGTTCTTATTTAATCAGTTGTTTAATTTTTATGGTTGCTTGCTCTAGAAAAATAAAACTTAATAACCACAATGTTATGGGTAAACTTATGTTTTAAGAAATTTTTGTCTCTTTAACACATGACTGATTTTTACAATCTTATACAGACTTTAGGACAAACTTATACAGACCTTAGTAAATCAATCAGATATCTAACAAAAGTACTCATGAATGAGTAATCCCATATCAAATTTACTTTACTTATTTATCAAAATATTAGACAAATGTATTGAACAGTGTACCCTTTTTTGTTGAAGAAAAAGTCCTAGAACCAAGGCATATTAGACCTTTTGTCGGCATTAATATTTTATTAGATTTTTGAACACCTAGAAAAACTTGTAAGGTTAAATTTAAAGACATTTATTTTTATCTGTTTATCCAATTTAAATTGTACCAATTAAATCACGTGAATTAAATATCTTTGGATCCACGTTTTAAAATTTGTTTTTATGAGTGCTTTTTTTATGAGTGCTCCTTATATGTGTTAATTTGTATAACATATATATGATATACGGATATATGTATATATAGACATACAACACATAACAAAAGTGTGCACACATAATAATAGTAAAGGCCTTGTAGCTTTTTGCAGTTGAAATCTCCATTGCAATGTTTCAAAAACTCCACTGTTGGTAAAAGATAGAGCTGATCAGAAAAAACATTAACCTAGGTCTGTAGGATCAAAATCATGAGCTCAAAAAAAGAATACAGAATCTAAGGATAAAAATAAGAGTCCTAGAAAAAATGACTGGCCAGTAATTAGTAAATACCATACAATTTACCTTTTTTCCTGCCTTAGGCCTCAGATCAGTCTCCTACTGAGCTTGCAGGCTTCTTTCATTTGCATTTCAACAAAAGTCCTGGCTGAGGTCTGAAAGGAGCAGGGAAAAACTGCTATTCTGAGCGGAGACCTAAGGCCTAAGGCATTTTAACCATAATTTTGAGGTTCCGATGTTGAAAATTATGATACAATTTTAAGATGAAATTCACAAAATTTTATATCTTTACATCTTGTTTTGTCAACAGATACCATACTATGATTTACTATCCTTGTCCAAATTAATGCACTGGTACACACTGTGATATTTTCTCAGTCTACACAATTCAAAATTGGTGAAAAATAAAACTGAATGTTTGGGAAGTTACTTGTCAACTTGGAAGTAGAGTGCTTTAGTTTTCCATCCTAAGTATTTAAGTTATCTGGCATGAATTATCTGAAATCATAAACTAAACAATTACCTAAACCCAACTTTTAACTGCAAGATTGAGCAATGCTACAAAAACCCATCCAGATACCAGATTGCTACAATAAAACATCATCATTTAGACACACATTGAACTAATATCATTCACAAGAAACAATTTATAATATCAGCACATTATTGCACATGTCTTAAAGGGCCAGAAACAAAGACACAAGACAGAAAGGAACTCCAGACTATGGCTGACAGACAGAAGCCTTAAAAACAGAGCAGATAAGAGAAAAATCTCCTACACCAGTGGCAGGATAGATGTCCTCACAAGGGGATCAGATGTTTTCACAGAGGGCAACCTGAAATGTAATATCAAGGGTTTCCATGGTGACTTTACTGCATTTAGTGTCCCCTTTTTCTTTTTCTTTTTTTTAAGAAGACAGAGGTGGCATAATCCTTACAGTGCAGAGAACGAAGAAAGGAATTCCCTGAAGCAACAAGGCTTTGGTAGATGCTGGGAGTCCCTCAGTCCCTCCTTTTACTTATAGGATTAGCTCCTCTGGTTTGGTTCCACCCCAATCTCGCTCCATCTCCTAACATTTCAGTAGTCAGCTCTCAAAAAGTTCCAGGGTCAGGGGGTTATCAAAATTTGTAACTTAAATTTCGGTTTCCGACCTTGAAGCGAATTAATACCTATTTAATAATGAGGACAGGGTTTGAGAAAAATAAAAGGGAGGTTTACTGCTTTGCTAACAAAGCAGAAACACAGGGGACTCCGCCCAAAGGTTGTGACTCTTTTGAACTGGAGCAACAAGGGGTTTTAAAGGAGTTTCCATTGTTAACCTGGGAGATACTCTGTTCTTTGGTGGCCAGCAGGCATTGCCCTCTGCAGTGGGTGAGTTCCAGCCTGCCAGCTAGGGGCTTCTCTCATCCTGCTTAACAAAGGGGGGTAAACTTCATCACAGTTTTTTAGAACATAGTCCAAAGGGTGTAAGGCTTACTTGCTTTATTACCCATTTTTACGTCCAATATCCTTAAGTTTTTACCACAGAAATCACACAACAAAATGCACAAAAACAAACAAACAAAGAAACATATAGAACACAGAACAAAACACAAAGAAACAGAAACCTGTTGAAGATACAGAAAAACAGAGGAGCAATGAAATGTCTTGCTGGAGCTCCGGGGTTGGAGCTCCTGCATGCCCGGCTGCACCTTTCTACCCTTTCAGAGAAATTCCATACAGAACAGAACAGAGGACAGAACAATTCTTGTTACTGTCCTGGACAGGAGTACATGTGAGCCTCCCCAGGCCACCTCTCTGTCATCAGAAGACATCTCCCTTAACCAGATATCAGATGTTATAAAGGCACCACCTACCTATGGAGGCCTCCTCCACCAGGTGCTTGCTAATAGTTTTAGTGTGATGGTTTACTGCAGTGCTCCCTGGACCGAAGGCTCACTCCAAGGCTTTGGAACTTGGCTCTCCAGCCCTGAGCCCTGGCGGAAAGGCCAGCGTCAGAATTTCCAGCAGTCTGGTCTTGTGATCTGGTCACGTCATCTCGCTGGGGAACTCCAAAATGTTAGACCAGGATGCAAGAAATGACCACTGACTCCAATTAAAATCAAATTAAGGCAAGCTTATTAGTTCAACCGGCTAGGCTGACTCTCCTTCTCAAAATGGCGGGAAAAAGACAGCATCCCCACCTTTCCTACTCTCCAGCTTTATAGCCCAAAAAGTTACACAAAAAGGGAGTATCAAAAAACAGAACTTTGACAAGCATCACACTAACTGTAGTTAACATTTTTTATTTGCTGGCCCCAGCATCAGAAATTATGAGGACCATTATAGCCTCAGAGAGGGTCGTTGTCTGGCCAGGGAAGGCCAATATTTATGAGGTGTCAGTAAGGTTTCAGAGAGGGCTGTGATCTGGTCAGTAAGACAGGCATGGGTGAGTTCAAGGCATGGGCAGGCATTCCAAGCAGGTTCAGAATTTGCAGTAATTTATAGTAAAGCAAAAATTATCTTTCCATGGCTTTGTGGCAAGATGGCTCCCAATATTAATGAAAGATCAGGTTGAGTGATCACCCCTGTCCCTTCCTTTTGGAAACTCCTCTACCACCTCCAAGGTTGTGAACTCCTGAGCATTTTCCATTCCAGATAAGTATTCACAGAATTTCTAACTCTTCTCCTCTAATTGTGTCTTACTTGGGGCAAAGGTAATGTCAAAGCATTGTTCTGGATGAGAGTGGGAAGATTATTGTATATCACATATTTGCATACACATTGGATTCATTTTCCAATTTTCCATTTGAAATACTGAATTCCTGACACTAACCCATACCCTACTAGACTCTGACTAATAATCCTAATATGATGGTGAAACATAACCCAAGCAGAATAGAAATACAAGCCATTCAGAGGAGGCATGGTGTGTAGTTGGAATTGCCTTTTGCATTATATAGTATAGGAGCTATTAATCTAGTCAATTTTTTGTTGAAATAATTCTACATGTGTTTTTAAAGTTAACAAATGTGGGAATCCTGTCTCCCTTTCTCTGTAGCACATGTATTTTTATATGCACATAGAGAATCCTACCTGGTATCACACGCACATACTTGTGAGGTGGCTGAATTGGCAGATACAAATTGTGAGAAGAGATCACTACTCCTAAACGCTGTTTGAACTGAAAATTCAACCTATGGGTGAGCTTCCTAGTTCAATAACATTATACATAAATCCATGTTCAGTAAAATCAATATTTTTGCAACTGTGGATTATATATATATATATCATGATGAATTTCGATTGGCATATACATGGCTACTTTTTTTTTTTTGGTTGTTCAAAACGTTACAAAGCTCTTGACATATCATATTTCATACATTAGATTCAAGTGGGTTATGAACTCCCATTTTTACCCCAAATAAAGATTGCAGAATCACATTGGTTACATATCCACATTTTTACATAATGCCCTATTAGTTACTGTTGCATTCTGCTACCTTTCCTATACTCTATGATCCCCCCTCTTTTCCCCTCCCATCTTCTCTCTCTACCCCATCTACTGTAATTAATTTCTCTCCTTGTTTATTTTCCCATTCCCTTCACTACCTGTTATATGTAATTTTGTATAACAATGAGGGTCTCCCTCCATTACCATGCAATTTTCCTTTTCTCTCCCTTTCCCTCCCACCTCATGTCTCTGTTAATGTAAATCTTTTCTTCCTGCTCTTCCTCCCTGCTCTGTTCTTAGTTGCTCTCATTATATCCAAGAAGACATTTGGTATTTGTTTTTTACGGATTGGCTAGTTTCACTAAGCATTATCTGCTCTATTACCATCCATTTCCCTGAAAATTCCATGATTTTCTCATATTTTAGTGCTGCGTAATACTCCATGGTGTATAAATGCCACATTTTTGTTATCCATTCATCTATTGAAGGGCATATAGGTTGGGCCCACAGTGCAGCAATTGTGAATTGTACTGCTAAGAACATCGATGTGGCAGTATCCCAGAGGTATACACTATTTTAAGGTCTTCAGGAAATAGTCCGAGAAGGGCAATAGCTGGGTCAAATTGTGGTTCCATTCCAAGCTTTCCCAGGAATCTCCATACTGCTTTCCAAATTGGCCACACCAGTTTGCGGGAATAGCTCTCCTCATAGGCCTGGTTTGGTCCATCTTCTCTACATTAAGAAGAGAGAGGCTTACTCAGACACAACCCTTCATCCTGACCAGGTTGTTTGCCATAGAAGATGACTTTTGGTCTTTCAGGACTTTCATAGCTGCCTACATCTTCTCCAGGGATCAAATATGCATGGACCTTTGAGGTTCTCACTAGGTGGCAGATCCCCTACATTGCTGTATTGCAAGACGAACCCTGTCCCTTCTCTTTTGTAAAGTTAGATTGAGGGAACAGTGTATGGTTAGGGTTAATAACATATTCAATTTGGGTTCGGAATCATTCTGATGGATGAATAATGGTATTGGGAACCTGTGATATTTATAAAACTATAGAGGTGAAATATAAGTATGAAAACAGAAATCTAGGTAAGATTTGTAGCCCAGAAGGGAATGAGGCCCTTGATTGGGATACTTAGCTTTTAATTATGTTCTGCACGGTTGTCTCAGATAAATTGATAATCAATGGCATAGGACCTTGTACCTTGGAAGATTGATTCTAGAGGAGAACATCCACTCAAACTGGGATAGTCGGTAGGATAAGGAAGAGAGTCGGTAGGTTTAGGAAGAAGAGTGAGTATAAAATTTGGATCAAATGTTCTTTAGCAATAGGGTTTCATTTATACAGTGAATGTAAATGTCAGCACATGCGAAGAGTAAGTCACAATGATGAACTGCGGAAAATATAGGAAAGAAGATATCAATAGAGACATTACAAAATCAGGCAATTCTAAAGTGAGTGATAGGTTTATACATTTTCAACAGAATCGAGATTGAATACATAATTTTAGGAAGAAACAAATATGTAGTCACCAATAGAAATGACATTTGAAAGCATTAGGCAAACTGGAAATGGATGTTTTTAGTAATCCATATTCAACTTCCATTTAGGATTTGGTACAATCATAAGTGTGACCTTTGCATTTTGTGCCCAGAAAATTATTGTGATAAAATATATATGTAGATCATGTGACATGAGTATTTTTTCCACCATTTCTGTGAGCAATATTTGAAGACATATAAATTAGTATTGGGGGTACAAAGTGGTGTACCCTGTGTCTATGAATATAGAGATAATGCATGAATAGAACATACTGTAAATAAATAATATAACTGGTTACACTTTAAATAATGGATTGAATTGTTATCTGAAAATATATAAGAAATCATATATTGACATACAATCATTAATTCCAACCAGTTATATACCTAATTGTAATCTTAGGGTTATTGGTTATCATGAAGTGTGTGTGAGTTTTGCTTCAAAAGTGATTATGGATCGAAAATAATGTGTTTGGAAAGAATTCTCATGAAATTACCAATCAAGAAATATGGAGGAATCCATGTGTTCTGAAGCAGGAAGTGATTGAAAGTGAAACAAATGCCTATAAATTTGCTAAATTGTGGATGAAATATATATCCTGTGATGTGCATAAACTGATGAAATAGGATGTACCAGTGTTGAATAAAAATGAACGTCAAAATGCACATCATGTACCATAGGAATCTACTTGCATTGATGTTAAACTGGGTCAGTTACCATAGAAATATTAGGATTCGTGTGCATCATTCACCGAAGTTAGTTTTCTTTTTTTTTTTTTTAATTTTTATTTATGCTTGTTCAAAACATTACATAGTTCTTGATAAATCATATTTGTCACTTTGATTCAAGTGGGTTATGAACTCCCACTTTTACCCCGTATACAGATTGCAGAATCACATCAGTTACACATGCATTGATTCACATATTGCCATACTAGTGTCTGTTGTATTCTGCTGCCTTACCTTTCCTCTACTATCCCCCCTCCCCTCCCCTCTCCTACCGTCTTCTCTCTCTACCCCCTCTACCTTAATAAATTTCTCCCCCCATGTATTATTTTTCCCTTTCTTCTCTCTTCCTCTTGTATGTAATTTTGTATAACCCTGAGGGTCTCCTTCCATTTCCATGCAATATCCCTTCTCTCTCCCTTTCCCTCCCACCTCTCATCCCTGTTTTAATGTTAATCTTCTTCTCATCCTCTTCATACCTATTCTGTTCTTAGTTAATCTCCATATATCAAAGAAGACATTTGGCATTTGTTTTTAAGGGATTGGGTAGCTTCACTTAGCATAATCTGATCTAGTGCCATCCATTTCCCTGCAAATTTTATGATTTTTGTCATTTTTTAATGCAGAGTAATACTCCATTCTGTATAAATGCCACATTTTTTTTTTATCCATTCACCTATTGAAGGGCATATAGGTTGGTTCCACAGTCTTGCTATTGTGAATTGCGCTGCTATGTACATCGGCGTAGCAGTGTCCCTGCAGCATGCTCTTATTAGGTCTTTAGGGAATTGACCGAGAATGGGAATAGCTGGGTCAAATGGTGGTTTCATTCCCAGCTTTCCAAGAAATCTCCATACTGCTTTTCAAATTGGATGCACCAATTTGCAGTCTCACCAGCAATGTACAAGTGTACCTGTTTCCCCACATTCTCACCAACACTTGTTGTTTGACATCATAATGGCTGCCAAACTTACTGGAGTGAGATGGTATCTTAGGGTGGTTTTGATTCACCTTTCTCTGACTACTGGAGATGGTGAGCATTTTTTCATGTACTTGTTGATTATATGTCCTCCTCTGAGATGTCTGTTGAGGTCCTCGGCCCATTTGTTGATTGGGTTATTTGTTATCTTATTGTTTAATTTTTTGAGTTCTTTGTATACTCTGGATATTAGGGCTCTATCTGAAGTGTGAGGAGTAAAGATTTGTTCCCAGAATTTAGGCTCCCTATTTACCTCTCTTGTTGTTTCTTTTGCTGAGAAACAACTGTTACTTTTTGTAAGTCCCATGTGTTGATTCTAGTTATTAACTCTTGTGCTATGGATGTCCTATTGAGGAATTTGAAGCCCGACCCCACAGTATGTAGATCGTAGCCAACTTTTTCTTCTATCAGACGCCATGTCTCTGATTTGATATCAAGGTCCTTGATCCATTTTGAGTGAACTTTTGTGCATGCAAGAGAAAGGGATTCAGTTTCATTTTGTTACATAT
The DNA here is from genome assembly GCF_048772815.1 of Callospermophilus lateralis. Taxonomy (NCBI): domain Eukaryota; kingdom Metazoa; phylum Chordata; class Mammalia; order Rodentia; family Sciuridae; genus Callospermophilus; species Callospermophilus lateralis. Next base: position 58,366 of record NW_027512771.1, read on the forward strand.
GAATTTCCAGTATTCCCAGAACCATTTGTTGAAGATGCTATCCTTCCTCCATTGATGCTTTTAGCTCCTTTATCAAATAGAAGATTGTTGTAGCATTGTGGATTAATCTCTGTGTCCTCCATTCTGTACCATTGGTCCACCCGCCTGTTTTGGTACCAGTACCATGCTGTCATTGTTACTATTGCTCTGAAATTTAGTTTAAAATCTGGTATCGCTATACCGCCTGATTCACACTTCCTGGTTAGAATTGCTTTTGATATTCTGGATATTTTATTTTTCCAAATGAATTTCATGATTGCTTTCTCTATTTCTACAAGAAATGCCGTTAGGATTTTGATTGGCATTGCATTAAACCTATAGAGAACTTTTGGGAATATCACCATTTTAATGATGTTAGTTCTCCCTATCCATGAACAGTGTATATTTTTCCATCTTCTAAGATCTTATTCTACTTCTCTTTTTAGGGTTCTGTAGTTTGCATTGTATAAATCTTTCACCTCTTTGTTAGGTTGATTCCCAAGGATTTTATTTTTATTTTTTGAGGATATTGTGAATGGAGTGTTTTTTCTTTCTCATTTCCGTTTCAGAAGTTTTGTCACTGATATACAGAAATGCCTTTGACTTATGAATGTTGATTTTATATCCTGCCACATTGCTGAAATCATTTCTTAGTTCTAGTAGTTTTTTTTTTTTTTTTTTTTTGTAGACCCTTTTGGGTCTTCTATATATAGAATTATGTCAGCTGCAAGTAGTGATAATTTAAGTTATTCTTTTCCTATTTTCATGCCTTTAATTTCTTTCATCTGTCTAATTGCTCTGGCCAGTGTTTCGAGAACTATATTGAATAGAAGTGGTGGTAGAGGACATATCTGTCTTGTTCCAGATTTTAGAGGGAATGCTTCAATTTTTCTCCATTCAGAATAATGCTAGCCTGAGGCTTAACATAGATAGCTTTTACAATGTCGAGGTAAGTTCCTGTTATCTCTAATTTTTCTAATGTTTTGAACATAAAGGGATGCTAAGGGTCTATCGTTCTTATTTATTTTTCACAGAACCAAGCTTTAGTTTTGTAATTTTTTCAATAGTTTCTTTTGTTTCAATTTTGTTGTTTTCCGCTCTAATTTTGGTTATTTCTTGCCTTCTCCTACATTTGCTGTTGTTTTGTTCTTCCTTTTCTAGGGCTTTGAGATGAAGTGTGAGCTCATTTATTTGTTGTTCTTTCCTATTTTTGAGGAATGACGTCAAGGTGGTGAATTTCCCTCTTAAAACTCCTTTCAGTGTGTCCCATAGATTCCGATATGTTGTGTCTGTATTTTCATTTATCTCGAATAATTTTTTGATTTTCTCATTTATGTCTTCTGTAACACATTAATCATTCAGTAACATGTTGTTCATTTTCAATGTGATGTAGGATTTTTCCTTCCTTCTTTTTCATTGGTTTCCAGTTTCATTCCATTATAATCAGATAAAATTCATGGTATTATGTCCACCACTTTATATTTACTGAGGGTTACTCTATGGCATAATATATGGTCTATTTTTGAGAAGGATCCATGTGCTGCTAAAAAAAAAATGTATATCCACTTGATGATGGTTGATATATTCTATATATGTCAGTTAAGTCTAGGTTATTGATTGTGATATTGAGTTCTATAGTTTCTTTATTCAACTTTTATTTGGAGGATCTGTCCAATGGTGAGAGAGGTGTGTTGAAGTCACCCATAATTATTGTGTTGTGGTCTATTTGATTCTTGAACTTGCGGAGAATTTGTTTTATGAACATCGCAGCACCATTTAATGGTGAGTAAATATTGATAATTTTTATGTCTTGTTGGTGAATGGTTCCTTTTAACAGTATATAATTTCCTTCATTATCCCTTTTGATTAAATTAGTCTTGAAGTCGATTTAATTCAATTTGAGGATGGCCACCCCTGCTTGCTTATGAGGACCGTGTGCATGGTATATTTTTCCCCAACCTTTCACCTTCAGCCTGTGTATGTCTTTTCCATTCAGATATGTCTCCTGGAGGCAACATATTGTTGGATTTGTTTTTTGAATCCAAGTTACAAGCCTATGTTGCTTTATTGGAGAGTTTAAGCCATTAATGTTTAGAGTTACTATTGATATATGGTTTCTACTGCCATCCATGTTTGAATATTTATCGTTTTTTTAAATTTACTTTGTTTCTCCATGATTAGCTTTTCCCCCGCCCTCTGTCATTACTGAGGCACTTCCCACTGATGGTTTTGGTTGTTGTTTTTCATTTCTTAGTCGTGTAGTGTTTTGCTCAAGACACTTTGCAATGGTGGTTTTCTGGCTGCAAATTCTTTTAGCTTTTGTTTATCATGAAAGATTTTTATTTCGTTGTCGTACCTGAAGCTGAATTTTGCTGGATACAGAATTCTTGTTTGGCATCCATTGTCTTTCAATGTTTGAAATACGTTGTTCCAAGATCCTCTCACTTTCAGTGTCTGTGATGAAAAATAGGATGTTAACCATATTGGTTTACCCCTGAATGTAATCTTCCTCCTTTCTCTTGAAGCTTTCAATGTTTTCTCTTTGTTCTGTATATTGGATATCTTCATAACAATGTGTCTTGGCGTTGGTCTACTGTGATTTTGTGTGCTCTGTGTCCTGTAAGCATCTTCAATTTGTATATCCATTTCCTTTTTTATTTCTGGAAAATTTTCTGTAATTATTTCATTCAACAGGTTACTCATTCCCATGGTTTGAATCTCTGTACCTTCCTCTATCCAGATGACTCATAAGTTTGTTTTTTTTATGTTATCCCATATCTCTTGGATGTTTTTCTCGTGATTTTTTACCAGCCTTTCTGTGTTGGCTAGACTCTTTTCAAGATGATATATTTTGTCTTCATTATGTGACATTCTGTCTTCTACTTGCTCCACTCTGTTAGTGATACTCTCAATTGAGTTTTTAATTTGGTTTATCGTTTCCTTCATTTCTAGAATTATTCTTTGAATTTTTATAATCTCTATCTCCTGATAAAGAAGATTAACTTCTTCTTTTATCTGTTTATGTAATTCATTTTCAATGTGTACTTTCACTGTATTTATTTGCTCTCTCGTATCCTCTTTAAGGTTCCATTCCATCTGTCTAAGGTATTCCTTGAGTTCTTTATATGACCATTTTTCTGATGATTCTAGGTCCTCCTGAATATTTAGGTTATCCTTCATTGTTTGTACTCCTTTTCTATCTTGCTTTTTTATGCTGCTCATGTTACTTCTTGTTTGTTTGAGTGCTGAGTTACTGCTTATTCTTATAAATTTATTTGAAGCTTGGGAGGAAAGATATTAGAAGTGATGGGAAGAAGTCACTAAAGAGAATGAGAATAGGCAGGTAGAATTCAAGAATGGGGGAATAAGAAAAGTGAAAAGAAATGAAAAGACAAAAGAGAAAAATAGAAAATAAAGAAAGAAATAATTTTTTTTAAAATAATAATGATAATTAAAAATGAAAATTAAAATTTAAAATAATAATAGTAAAATTTAAAAAATAAAAACATTAAAATAAGTTAAAGAACAACAACAAAAAATGAAAATGAAAGAAAAAAAGTAAAAATAAAATAATAATAATAATAATACATGCAGTCATAGAGTTCAATTAACTTCTCTTCCATTAGGTGGAGCTGTGCTCACTGGGCCAAGCTTCTCCTCTCAATAGGTGGGAACCAATCACTGTGCAGCAGCTCTTCCTCCACGACTGGGCGGGTCTCCAATCCTGAGTGCCTAGGACCTTCTCTAGTGTTTCCTCAAGCCAGGCTCCGCTCAACTGTGACGCTCACCACAATACTTGCTACACGTCAGGTCTCTGCTCCTGGTAGCCCTGTTTTCATCAACGCCTGGCACTCTCTCCCTGTTTGCCTCCCTCAGACCCTAAGTTTGTAGAGCTTGGGGCTGGGAACCCCCAGAGAATTTGCTTGCTCTCTGGTATCCATGCCCACATTAGCTGGTGTAAGAGACCTCAGTTGTCAGCACTGGTGGGAGCGGTAGCCAGGAATTCCATGCCACAAGTCCCACAGCACACATGATTCCCTCGGTCTGGCCATCTTTCTCACGGGAGACCTGGGAGGGCCCCTTAAGGGAGAGCTGGGAGGGGCCCTTAATGTTTCCCCGCTGTGTGGAGAGAGATGCATAGGGAATTACACACCTGTCGTACTGGTTTCAATGAAGTTATCTCCTCTGCCCATGACGTCAGTTCTCTTCCATGGTGGTATCCCATGCAAATGGTGACCGTTCATTCCTTTTGGCAGGTGACCAATGCAACGGATGGGTCCTGACTGTGTCTCCGAAGCCCCATTTCAATTCAGTGGCCTTTTACCTCTGTAAATTCAGAAGGGCCGACCAGTTATTTCAGGGGGAATGTTAGTTCTGAGTCACAAGAAGCAGGCAAATCTGAGCTTCTATGCAGCTGCTCCAGGCTCTGTGTGTTTTCTGAGGGGCCTAGACTGTTCGCACCAGATCCACGTCAGGTCAGCATTGCCTAGTGATTCTGAACAAACAGCATTTAGACAGTTTATGACTCCCTATGCCTGCCCAGCTTAAGAGGTCAGAGACTTGATTTCTCCATGTTCACCACCATGTTGGATCTCCTATATTGCTACTTTTTAATGTCTGTGCGTGTGCGTGCGTATATAAATATAAATATATATATATATATATATATATATATATATATATATATACACTCTCCAGATTTTTCAAAATATGAAATATATGTGTCTTATTATACGCTCCCTAAATTCATTCATATTCATATATGTGGATTTATAACAAACTTTCCACAAGATTATACTCAGAAATAATCATCCACCTGAAATACATATTTCTTTCCTAGTACTGAAAAGTAACTTCATAGAATGGTGCATACAAACTCTAATATTTCTACAGATACTTACCCAGTGTAACATCAATGCAAGTAGATTCCTAGGGGACATGATGTGTATATTGATGTTCATTTCTTTTCAACACTGGTACATTACTATTTCTTCAGTTTATGCACATCATAGGATATATATTTCATCCACAAGTTAGAAAACTTATAGGCATTTGTTTAATGATCAGTCACTTCCTGCTTCAGAACACATGTATTCCTCCATGTTTCTTGACTGGTCTTTTCATAAGACTTTTTCCAATCACAATATTTTCATTTTTCATTATCACTTATGAAGCAAAACTCAAACACCCTTCATGATAAACCATAATCCTAAAATTACCATTAGATGTATAACTGGTTGGAATGAATGATTATATATCAATATAAAATTTCTTATATATTTTTAGATATCAATTCAATTCATTATTTAAAGTGGAACCAGTTAAATTATTTATTCACAGGATGGTCTATTCATGCATTATCTCTATATTCATAGACAAAGGGTACAACTCTGTGTACCCCTAACACTAATGTATATGTCTTCAAAATATTGCTCCCAGAAATGGTGGAAGAAATACTCATGTCACCTGATCCACATATATATTTTATCACAGTAAAATTCTGAACAAAAAATGTAAAGGTCACACTTATGATTGTACCGAAGCCTAAAAGGAAAGTGAACATGGATAACTAAAAACATCCATGTGGAGGTTGCCTAATGCTCTCAAATGTCAATCCTATTGGTGACAACATATTTGTTTCTTCCAATGATTATATATTCAAACTAAACCCTGTTGAAAATGTCTAATCCTATAACTCACTTTATTCTTTGCCTGATTTCATAATGTCTCTATTGATACCTGCTTTCCTACTTATTTTCCCCAGTTCATCATTGTGACTGACTCTTCACATGTGCTGACATTTTCATTCATTCTCTAACCGAAACCCTATTGCTAAAGAACTTTTGGTCCAAATCCTATACTCACTCTTCTTCCTAAACCTACCAACTATCTTCCTAATCTTACCGACTATACATTTTTGACTGCATGTTCTCTTCTACATTAAATCTACCAAGGTACAAGGTCCTGTGCTTCAAATCATACCTAGATTTCTGTTTCCATACTTATATTTCACCTCTATATTCTTGTAATTATCACACGTTCTCAATACCATTATTCATCGCACAAAATGATTCCTAACCCAAATTGAACCTGTTATTAACCCTAAACATACAATGTTCCCTCAATCTCATTTTACAGAAGAGCAGCAACAGAGTTGTTCTTAAAATACAGGGAATTTAGGGACCTTCCACCTGCTGAAAACCTCAAAGGTCCATGCAGAAATGATACCTGGAGAAGTTGTAGGGAGGTATGACAGACCTGAGAGAGCAAAAGTTTTATTCCATGGCAAACAACCTGGTCAGGATAAAGGGATGTGTCTGAATCAGCATCTCTCTACTTATTTTAGAGAAGATGGACTAAACCAGACCTGTGTGGAGAGCTGTTCCCAGGTGCCTATGGTTGATATACCATTCTAACTTGTGAAAGTGTTCCAGGAAGTAGGAGCAGCCTCCATCTCATGGGACCCTTGGAAGCAAGTGTTAGGACAAAGTGGTTGCCAAGGCAGTGGCCTCATTCAGTTCCAAAGAAAGTGACATACCTCATTTCCTTGCTGATGGATCTCTCTGAACTTGCTATCCAAGAACCAAGACACCGAGAGGCAATCCCAGTCCAAGTCCCTGTGGGCTCACTTGATTGGATTTTCCAAGGACAGAGTCAGTCTTTCTCGGTACCTACTGATGTGAGTATAGCCAAATACCAGGAGAGCTCTGAAGAGGTACTTTTCCTGAGAAAGCAGGTAGTGGCTCGCCACTTTTTCCTGACAACTTCACAGAGTTGGTCAAGGAAACCAGATCTGATAGAGGACACGCCATTTTGGGGGAACATAATATGGCCCACCAGTCAGAGTTAACTCCGGAGAGTCACAGACCTACTTGAGGGAAGGAGGTGTCTTTGTGAGTGTGGGTTTGTTGTTTTGTCTCATGTTCAGAGAATAGGTAGGAAAGGCGGTTTGTTTGATTTGGAGTGAACTGTTTCTAGTAAGTCGTTTGACAAGATGAGTGTTTCTATGTCTGTGTATCCCACTGTGTCCGTGGTTGTAGACATGAGAAAAGAGAATGCAACGATGGATGTGTCCTGTCTAGTAGAAAGCTTCCCATTATGCATCCTGCCTAATTTATGAATAGAGTGCGGCTTGCCTTATGGATGGGCAATACCTACTACCTTCCTAAGTCTCTGTTTTCTTCTGAATTCTGGCCACTCTCCAGAATAGGCTCATGGTTTTGTGTCCAAGATATGTAACAACTCCAAGGTCTGTGACATGGCCATGTACAGGATAGCTGAAGGGAATGGCCAGCATCTCAGAAAACTCAGATATCAATGTGACCAGGAAAGTCTCAGTGGATATACCCTGCTTTTGGGGTTTTGCTTACCTATTGTTCTGTTGCCCTGAATTTCAGGAAGGTCTTTGCCTCAGGCCACCCCTTTGTGAAGCCTGAAGAAAACAGTTTTCAAATGGAAATGAATGGGCATCACTTGTGGCTCTTTCTTAATTGCTTTGGAAAGGGATGTATCTAAATTAGCCTCTTGGCCTTGTATGTGGCTGTGACTTTGATTCTCAGCAGCTGATGGATCTAAAGAATGATCCCATGTGTGCATCCAAAACCATAATTGCCAAAAAATCAGTCATTGTGGATGAAGTCTCTCATCTTCCTCTGTTAGGTTCCTGACCTCCATCAAGTGAGAATAGGTATTCCTTGGGTCAAATGAGTTCTTCAAATCACTGCAGAGGTGCTTAGGTTTTTGCATGACTCCAAATCACATAAAGAATCTATACTTGAAATTCAGTAGTCCTCAAATTGGAGAAACAGAGCAGTATTAACGGGAGGCTTATTTGATCACTCCTGGTTCACAGGAAGGGTGTCCAGGCCAACATGACTTTAGGTAAATGAGGGGCAAGGGAGTTTATTTGGACACTGTCTTTGGGTGAGCCCTTCATGGAAACCTTCAGCCAGAGGTTACGATGAGTGACTATATGGAAGAAGATGAGGACCATGTTTGAGTGTTTTGGTTTTAATTGTGGTCATTTGTGTGGTGGTTGTAAGAAATATCTTGGTCCACCTGGGCTTGAACTCTGGTTGGATTCCCCTTAGAGACTGCATTCTGGAACTGAACTCAGAGAAGTATTGCCATGAATCGTGTTGGGATTTTAGGAGGCCACGCATGACAGTCGCCCTTGGAAACTGAGATCTAGGCCCAGGGTGGCTTTCCACAGAGCACTGAGAATCTCAGCCAGGATAACACATGATTTTATTCTGAAAGATTTGGAAGCCATAGTTGAGTGTCAAAACACACATGGACCTCACATTGTAGACCTCAATTTACCTGGCTTCATGTGACCTTTTGGCCACTCTTTGGGAAGCCTTGCCTGTGAGAGTTCTCCAGAGCTTTCATTGAAAATGAGCTTCCTCAATTTTTAATGGTTCCTGAATGAATTGAAACCCACAGTGCCTCCAACTTCATCCTTAAAAAATGGCTAGATGAATACCATGTAGTTATTGAAATTTCCATGACCAGGTGGCACTGGAGAACCTTTGAATGTCCTGTTGCTGATCATGAGTATACCAGACAGTGCCTTGATTGGCTGGATTTCATGAAAATGTTGTAGAAAAGAGATGCCAGTACGTTGGAGTCTGCTGAGTAGTGGGCCTAGAGCACTGGTGGGCAGGTGTGTGATAAAACATCAGTAGTAGGGCCATGAGGATCTACCATTGGATTCCAAATGGCTTGTGACTGACATGGTGCAGCCAGCAGAACCTTATTTGTAAAGTCATCTTTTTATATGGAGAGGTTTCAGGGCAATGTTCAGAATAAGGGTCATATGGACAAGGGGGCAATGGGGCAAGCTATGAGGGATAGAAGCCTGGTTGGTGCATTCTCCTGCACACCCTGACCCACCACACGTGACAGAACTCCCTCCAGCACTATGTCTCAGTTGGGCTCCTTGTATTTCATGAAGCAAATACTAAACTCTCAGTGCAGCAGGAAAAACACCACAAAAAGTGGAGGAGGACAAAATGGCTTCACAGTTCACACGGGGAGACATTTAGTCACCAGTGGTCACTGTTTACCAACAAAGAGAGGATTCAGGCCTCCTGCCTCATGTTAATTGGAAAATAAGAACCCATGTCCTTCAGGTCAAAGTGATGGAGACCCACCTTTGATGTTCTCACTACAAAAGAAGCTAAAGCTCCTGAAAACCACCTAAATTTCAAGTGCCCAACCTCAGAGTCAGATTCTCAAAAAGTCCTTAGGCCAGAAGAGCTCCATGTTTGTGGAGTGTTTACCCTGTCCCTTACTTTTAGAAAGTCCTCTACCTCCACCAAAGATATGAAATCTGGAGCATTTTCCATTCCAGATAGGTATTCACAGATTTTCTAACTCTTCTCCTCTAATTTTGTCTTACTTGAGGCGAAAGTAATGTTAAAGCATTGTTCTGGATGAGAGTGGGAAAATTTTTGTGTAGCATATATTTGCATACACATTGGATTCAATTTCCTATTTTCTATTCGAAATACTGAATCCCTGACACTAACACATACACTATCAGACTCTGAATACTATTTCTAATAGGATGGAGAAAAATAACCTAAACAGAATAGAAATACAAGCAGTTTAGAGGAGGCATGGTGTATATTTGGACTTGCCTTTTGCATGATACAGAATAGGAGTTAAATCTAGTCAATTTTTTGTTGAAATAGTTCTCCATGTGTTTTTAAAGTTAACAAATTGTGAATTTCTGTCTCCCTTTCTCTGTAGCCTATTCAGCACATATATTTTTATATGGATATAAAGAATCAGACCTGGTACCACACATACATTCTTGTGAGGTGGATGAGTTGGCAGATACAAATTGTGAGAAGAGATCACTCCTACTAAACCGTGTTGGAACTGAATATTCAACCAATGGGTGAGCTTCCATGTTCAGTAAAATGAATATTTTTGGATCTGTGGATGATATATATTTTATGATGAATTTTGATTGACATATATGTTGCTATTTTTTTTTCTGTGTGTGTGTGTGTGTGTGTGTGTTTTGTGTCACTCGCCTGTTCTGTAAAACAACTTCAGAGAGAGAGGTTAAAAATTCATGCAAGGCTCTGATGGAGGTATCTAATATCTTAGTTTTGGTCTATTGCTTCTTCTAATTGGGTCATTTGTTGTGTCCCATGGACAAGGGCAGTGGTTCCTGTGCCCACCCCTGCAGCAACTCCTATTCCGAATAGGATGGCTAAAGTGAGGGATATATGTTCCCAGTGGAAACGGGTTGTATGCCCCCCTATTTGATCTTCAAATGAACCTGCATCATGATAGAGCACTCTGGGAAACATCTGCACCATTACACAATTAATCACATCTGTTGACAATTTCTTTAAAACATAAACAATGTTTAATTATATACAATTATGCTGTTGTAGGGACGGACAAGGCAAGGCACCTAAGATAGCAATGAAGACAGGGAAACCGTCCTATTTGGTTGCAACCAGATTCAGAGGGCATTGCTTCTTTTGTAATCAATTATTCTCCTGAAACTCAAGTTTAGGTAGTTTCAGAATTTTGTACCCAACATGTAAGGGAAGGGGCTCAGAAGTTCACAGTCTGCAGAAGTTCAGAAAAGCCGTTGTTGTTTCTGTTTTTTCCTCGGTTCTGGGCAAGTTAACTTTTCAAGGACACCTGGGAGGGAAAGAGCTTTTTCCTACCTTTCTTATTTTTCGCCCCTGACAGCTGTTACCATGGAGCCCTGATGGTAACTTCTTTATCTTAGATATATAGCCATCTCTGTAAAGCCCCAGGTCTGGGCCAGAGGCCTTGTTCATATATTTTGTGGAAAACAAGTAATGGGGTGTCTAGCATAGAAGTGCTTATTTTTTTAGCCAGTGGCCAAGTAGAACAAGGCAACACTAAAAGAGGAAGTTTATCTACATTGAACTCTTTTATAGGGACTCTTTTGCTGAAAGTCCTAAAGTCAGCCATGGTGAAGACTTCTGTAGAAAGTCAGTTAAGAATTTTTTGTAGGCCTGGTACACAAGGGGAAGACAGGGAAGGTGGGGCTGACAGCAGCTCCGAGGATCTGAGAATAAGGAAGGAGAGATGTAAAAGAATAATGGGAAAGGGGTTTGGGATTTTCCTAGTAACAAAAACTTGAGATGTAGAACAGGTAGAGCAGAGGGGAAGACAAGAGTGAGTATCCCAAAATGCATGTGAGGGACGTTAAATTTTTAGTAAACTGTTTTCATTGATGACAAAGCAACTTTAAAGGCCATTTTCATTACATCTTTGATAGGAGTCTGAGGGCTCTCCTCTGCTAGTTTCAGCTTTGTGTTAGCTGGTAAGAGGACCTGGTGGGACCCGGTGCGGGCACGGACAGGAGAAGAGAGGAGTGAGTCGGTGGATGGGAACCTGAGTACCTGCTAACTCAGCAAGGGGGCGATGGTCTGAGAACCGGCAGAGGTTTGGGTTTTTGATCTAATAATTGGAGGGGAGAAATCAGGTTGCTGAGGTGAGAGTGACAGCAGAGACTCTGGAGCACAAGGCTGAAGGTGAGGATCTATTGGATAAGCATAGTTCAGGATATGAGTGAAGGATGGAAAAGGCCTGCCCATAGGGGAATCTCCTTTCACCCTTTTGAGCACTTGCAGAAGTTAAAAAGGTCACACAGGGCTGGGGATGTGGCTCAATTGTAGCACGCTCGCTTGGCATGCGTGCGGCCTGGGTTCGATCCTCAGGACCACATACAAACAAAGATGTCGTGTCCGCCAAAAACTAAAAAATAAATATTAAAAATTCTCTCTGTCTCTCTCTCTCTCACCTCTCTCTTTAAAAAAAAAATGGTCACGCAGAATTTGAGTATCTAGAGACCCCTCTGGGGGCCATCGGTTTTGGTTATCTAATTGGTAATATGGCCAATGCTGTGTACTGAATTTGATGAGGAGTTTGTGTTCCATCAGGCAGCCCCTGTATGCTCACATCCCCATGACATACAGAAAAAGTCGGCCAGGCATTCTGGAATTACTAAAAAGGAGTGATGGATTTTTCCTTTCCCCAGGTCCATGATCCTCTTAGTTGTACAAGTCCGATATTTACTGCCATTAGCCCCTTGAACTAGAGACCTTTTATTTGACAGAGGGCCCAATGGGGCCTTAAGCGCTGAGTTTATTGCCCCTGTATCCCCTTCAAAGTTTACTGGGGTCTCCTCCACTTCAAAAGATACGCTGAGCTCAGGGAGGGGATCTGAGCCCCGACTTTCGTAGTCATGCTGAAGAGTCAGAGTGGCTGGCTGGCGTGGCTGCCTCTTTCTAGGGCACTCTTGAACCCAGTGTCCTCTTTCTTTACAGTAGGCACATTGATCTGAGGTCAGGGGTGGCCTCTGGCGTGGGACCAGGTATCCCTTCCTGTCTCCCTGTTTCTTAATTTCTGGCCCTTTTGTTGTTGTGACCGGGACCTTAGTCAACTCCTTAGTCTGTCTTTTGTTTCTTTTATCCTCCTTTTGCTCCCTTCTTTTCCTCAGTTTCTCTCTTATAGTATACTTTCTCGGCTTCTCTGACTAAATCTCTCAAAGTCATATCTTGTAATCCATCTAAGCATTGTAACTTTCTTTAAATATCCAAGGCAGCATGCCCAATAAAGGCCATTGTGACAGATGCCTTTTGATCCTCTTCATGAGGATCGAAAGGAGTATATCTCCTATATGCCTCCGTAATTCTCTCTAGAAACATAGAGGAAGATTCATCAGGCCTGCAGGCGTGGTAGCCACGTCACCCCAAATGGAGTAGGGAAAGAGCAGTGCCGCTGCCCGTGCCTGGATAAGGCCCAGTCACCAGCTGGTGTGGTAGTCACGTCACCCAAATTGTAGCCCGCGCCCGCAACAAAAGCAGACCTGTGACTGACCTGCGAAACAGGCCCAGCAGCCTGCCACCATGGTAGACATGACACCCCAATTGGAGTAGTGGCAGAGCAGAGCTTTCTCCCGCGCCCAGTACAAGCACAATGGCCCACCGGCGTGGTAGTCACGTCAACCCAATTGGAGTAGGGGCAGAGCAGAGCCTTTGCCCGCACCTGGAACAGGCCCAGCGATCTGCCAGCATGGTAGTCATGACACCCCAATGGCAGTAGGGCCAGAGCAGAGCCACCACCCGCTCCCGCAAGGTAGGCAGACCTGCAACCGACCGGCGGAACAGGCCCAGCGGCCTGCAAGCGCGGCAGACACGTCAACCCATTTGGTTCTTTGAAAAAATAAAAAAAATCGACAGAACCTTAGCCATGCTAACGAAGACAGGAAGAGAGAGAACTCAAATTACTAGCATACGGGATGAAAAAGACAATATCATAACAGATATTTCAGATATACAGAAGATAATCCGAAATTATTTTGAATCTTTGTGCTCTAATAAAATAGAAGACGGTGAAGGCATCGATAAATTTCTTAAGTCATATGATCTGCCCAGATTGAGTCAGGAGGATATAGACAACCTAAACAGACCAATATCAATTAAGGAAATAGAAAAAACCATCAAAACACTTCCAAGTAAGAAAAGCCCAGGACCTGATGGGTATACAGCAGAGTTTTACAAAACATTTAAAGAGGAACTAATACCAATACTTTTCAAGTTATTTCAGGAAATTGAAAAAGAGGGAGATCTTCCAAATTCATTCTATGAGGTCAACATCACTCTGATTCCTACACCAGACAAAGACACTTCAAAGAAAGAAAACTACAGACCAATATCTCTAATGAACCTAGAGGCAAAAATCCTCAATTAAATTCTGTCAAATCAGATACAAAAGCATATGAAAAAAATTGTGCACCATGATCAAGTAGGATTCATCCGTGGGATGCAAGGCTGGTTCAATATACGGAAATCAATAAATGTTATTCATCACATCAATAGACTTAAAAATAAGAACCATATGATCATCTCGATAGATGCAGAAAAAGCATTCGACAAAGTACAGCATTCCTTTATGTTCAAAACTCTAGAAAAACTAGGGATAACAGGAACATACCTCAATATTGTAAAAGCAATCTATGCTAAGTCTCAGGCTAGCATCATTCTGAATGGAGAAAAATTGAAGGCATTCCCCCTAAAATATGGAACAAGACAGGGATGCCCTCTTTCACCACTTCTGTTCAACATAGTTCTCGAAACACTGGCCAGAGCAATTAGACAGACGAAAGAAATTAAAGGCATATAAATAGGAAAAGAAGAACTTATATTATCACTATTGCAGATGACATGATTCTATACCTAGCAGACCCAAAAGGGTCTTCAAAGAAACTAGTAGAGCAAATAAATGAATTCAGCAAAGTGGCAGGATATAAAATCAACACTCATAAATCAAAGACATTCCTGAATATCAGTGACAAATCCTCTGAAACGGAAATGAGGACAACCACTCCATTCACAATATACTAAAAAAAAATAATAATAATTGGGAATCAACCTAACAAAAGAGGTGCAAGTTTTATAGAAGGAAAACTACAGAACCCTAAAGAGAAAAATAGAGGAAGATCTTAGAAGATGTAAAAATGTACCCTGTTCATAGATAGACAGAACTAACATCATCAAAATGACGATATTACCAAAAGTTCTCTATATGTTTAATGCAATGCAATTCAAAATCCCAACGGCATTTCTTGTAGAAATAGAGAAAGCAATCATGAAATTCATTTGGAAAAATAAAAGACCCAGAATAGCAAAAACAACACTAAGCAGGAAGTGTGAATCAGGCGGTATAGCGATACCAGACTTCAAACTATACTGCAGAACAATAGTAACAAAAATAGCATGGTACTGGTACCAAAACAGGTGGGTGGACCAATGGTACAGAATAAAGGACACAGAAACCAATCCAAAAAAATACAACTATCTTATATTTGATAAAGGGGCTAAAAGCATGCAATGGATGAATGATAGCATCTTCAACAAATGTTGCTGGGAAAACTGGAAATCCATATGTAACAAAAAGAAACTGAATCCCTTTCTCTCGCCATGCACAAAAGTTAAATCAAAATGGAACAAGGAGCTTGATATCAAATCAAGACATGGTGTTTGATAGAAGACAAAGTCGTCTACGATCTACATACTGTGGGGTCGCCTCCAAATTCCTCAATAGGACACCCATAGCACAAGCATTAATAACTAGAATCAACACATGGGACTTACTCAAACTAAAAAGTTTTTTTCTCAGCAGAAGAAACAGTAAGAGAGGTAAATAGGGAGCCTACATCCTGGGAACAAATCTTTCCTCCTCACATTTCAGATAGAGCACTAATATCCAGAGTATACAAAGAACTCAAAAAATTAGTCAATAAGACAACAAATAACCCAATCAACAAATGGGCCAAGAACCTGAACAGACACTTCTCAGAGGAGGACATACAATCAATCAACAAGTACATGAAAAAATGCTCACCATCTCCAGCAGTCAGAGAAATGTGAATCAAAACCACCCTAAGATACCATCTCACTCCAGTAAGTTTGGCAGCCATTATGAAGTCAAACAACAACAAGTGCTGGCGAGGATCTGGGGAAACAGGTACACTTGTACATAGCTGGTGGGACTGCAAATTGGTGCAGCCAAATGGGAAAGCAGTATGGAGATTTCTTGGAAAGCTGGGAACGGAACCACCATTTGACCCAGTTATTCCCCTTCTCGGTCTAAAACCTAAAGACCTAAAAAGAGCAAGCTTCAGGGACACTGCTACATCGATGTTCATAGCAGCACAATTCACAATAGCAAGACTGTGGAACCAACCTAGATGCCCTTCAATAGAAGAATGAATAAAAAAATGTGGCATTTATACACAATGGAGTATTACTGTGCATTAAAAAATGACAAAATCATAGAATTTGCAGGGAAATGGATGGCATTAGAACAGATTATGCTAAGTGAAGCTAGCCAATCCCTAAAAAAAACAAATGCCTAATGTCTTCTTTGATATAAGGAGAGTAACTAAGAACAGAGTAGGGACGAGGAGCATGAGAAGAAGATTAACATTAAACAGGGATGAGAGGTGGAAGGGAAAGGGAGAGAGAAGGGAAACTGCATGGAAATGGAAAGAGAACCTCAGGGTTATACAAAATTACATACAAGAGGAAGTGAGGGGAAAGGGAAAAATAATACAAGGGGGAGAAATTTATTATTGTAGAGAGGGTAGAGAGAGAAGAGAGGAGGAGAGGGCAGGGGAGGGGAGGGGGGATAGCAGAGGATAGGAAAGGCAGCAGAATACAACAGACACTAGTATGGCAATATATGAATCAATGGATGTGTAACTGATGTGATTCTGCAATCTGTATACGGGGCAAAAATGGGAGTTCATAACCCACACAAATCAAAGTGTGAAATATTATTTATCAAGAACTATGTAATGTTTTGAACAACCATAAATAAAAATTTTAAAAAAAGATAACTAAATTTGGTGAATAATGCACGAGAATCCTAATATTTCTACAGTAACTGACCCAGTTTAAAATCAATGCCAGTAGATTCCTATGGGACATGATGTGTATTTTGACGTTCATTTTTATTCAACACTGGTACATTACTATTTCATAAGTTTATGCACATCATAGGATATATATTTCATACACAAATTAGCAAATTTATAGGCATTTGATTCAATTTCAATCGCTTCCTGCTTTACAACATATGCATTCCTCCAGGTTTCCTGACTGGTCTTTTCATGAGACTTCTTTCCAAACATATTATTTTCGATTTCCATAATCACTTTTGAAACAAAACTCACACACTCTTCATGATAAACCAAAACACTAATATTACCATTAGATGTATAATTGGTGGGAATGAATGATTGTATATCAATATAAGATTTCCTGTAATTTTTCAGATATCACTTCAATCCATTATTTAAAGTTGGAACAAGTTATATTATTTATTCACAGTATTGTCTATTCATGCTTTATCTCTAAATTCATAGACACAGGTTGCACCTCTTTGTAACCCCAATACTAATTTTACGTCTTGAATATATGGATTCCAGAAATGGTGGAAGAAATACTCATGTCACCTGATCTACATATACATTTTATCACAGTAGTATTCTGGACAAATAATGTAATGGTCACGGTTATGATTGCACGAAGGACTAAATGGAAAGTGAACATGGATTACTAAAAACATCTATGTCCAGGTTGCCTAATGCTCTCAAATGTCAATCCTATTGGTGACTACATATTGTTTTCTTCCTAAGATTATGTATTCAAACTCAACCCTGTTGAAAATGTCTAATCCTATCACTCACTTTATACTTTGCCTGATTTCGTAATGTCTCTATTGATATCTGCTTTTCTACATTTTTTCCCAGCTCATCATAGTGACTGACTCTTCATATGTGCTGACTTTAACAATCACTCTGTAATCGAAACCCTTTTGTTAAAGAACTTTTGTTCCAAGTCCTATACTCACACTTCTTCCTAAACGTACTATCTTCCTATTTCTATCAACTATCCCTTTTTGACTGCATGTTCTCTTCTACATTCAATCATTATAGTAAATGTCCGGCGAGCTTCGCAGGAGGAAACCACCAACAGACTATCTCATGCAACAGCAAAGGGTTTATTGAGTGTCCAGCATGCTGGTGCTCAGAGCTCACTTGAATAGAGCAGATAGCCCTGAGAATAGCTTAAGTAGAGCTTATATACTTTACCTGGAGAGGGCAGGGAGGGAAGTTTATTGATGGATCGGGGAGAGTGGGCGATTTGCGTGCAACTGGGTGAGGGAGCACATTCTGCAGTTGGGCAGTTGGGGACAGCACATACTGGGAACAAGATTTGCAAGCATTTCTCAAGATTTCAACAGTGTTTTGTTAAGCATACAGAAAAACAGGAAGTGACAAGTACCTATTTTACTAACCTTTAATTCCCCACTTCTTCTTCTGGCTACTTTTAATCATAAAAATGATCATTGGGGGGTGTCACATTCTATGTATACTAGTAGGGTATTACCATAAGTTTAACTTGTCCAATTTGAGCCTGGAGAAAAGAAATTACACGGTTGAGAAAACAGGGTTTAATAGTTAGCAATAACATGAGGATTACTATTGGACCGGCCAGGGTTGATAAAAACGTAGTTAACCAGGAAGACTGTGTGAACCAAGACTCAAACCACCTTTTTTGGGCCTCTCTGTCTCGTTGATGCTTTTCAAGGCATCTTTTTAATTTACTCTTAGATTTTATTACAAGTCCAGTATGCTCGGCATACAAACAACTTTTTTCTCTCAATGCAGCACAAAGCCCCCTTCTCTCATGACGAGGAGGTCCAACCCTCGAGTTGTCTGAAAAACAACTTCAGAGAGAGAGGTAAAAGACTCATGCAAAGCTCTGATGGAGGCTTCTAATATCTTAGTTTTGGTCTATTGCTGTCATTTGTTGGGTCATTTGTTGAGTCCCGTGGACAAAGGCAGTGGTTCCCGTGGCCACCAGTGCAGCAATTTCTATTTCTAATAGGATGGCTAAATTGAGGGATATATATTTTCAGTGGAACCGGGTTGAATGCCCCCCTATTTGATCTTCAAATGAACCTGCGTCGTGATAGAGCACTCTGGGAAACATCTGCACGATTACACAATTAATCACATCTGTTGACCATTTCATGAAAACATTAACAATGTTTAAGTATATAGAATCATGCTGTAGTAGGGACGGACAAGGCAACGCACCTAAGATAGCACTGAAGACAGGGAAACAGTCCTATTTGGTTGCAACCAGATTCAGAGGGCATTGATTCTGTTGTAATCAACTAATCCTCTGAAACCCAAGTTTAGGTAGTTTCAGAATTTTGTACCCAACATGTAAGGGAAGGGGCTCAGAAGTTCACAGTCTGCAGAAGTTGAAAAAAGCAGTTTTTGTTTCTGTTTTTTCCTCGGTTCTGGGCAAGTTAACTTTTCAAGGACACCTGGGAGGGAAAGAGCTTTTTCTTCCCTTTCTTATTTTCCCATTGCCAGCTGTTACCATGGAGCACAGTTGCTAACTTCGTTAACTTAGAAATGTAGCCATCTCTGTGAAGCCCCACTTCAAGGCCAGAGGCCTTGTTCACATATTTTTGTGAAAAACTAGTAAGGGGGTGTCTGGATTAGGAGTGCTGATTTTTTTAGCCAGTGGCCAAGTAGAACAGGGCAACATGAAAATAGGAAGTTTAACTACATTGAACTTTTTTATAGGGACTCTTTTGCTGAAAGTCCTAAAGTCAGCCATGGTGAAGACTTCTGGAGAAGGTCAGTTAAAGACATTTCTATGGGCCTGGTATAGAGGGGAAAGACGGAGAAGGTGGGGCTGAGAGCAGCTCCGAGGATCTGAGAATGAGAAAAGAGAGATGTAAAAAAATAATGGGAAAGTGGTTTGGAATTTTCCTAGCAACAAATATTTGAGCAGTAGAACAGGTCAAGCAGAGGGGAAGATGGTAGTGAGTATCCCAAAACGCATGTGAGGGACTTTAAATTTGTAGTACACTGTTTTCAATGATGACAAAGCAACTTTAAAGGCCATTTTCATTACATCTTGGATAGAGGTCTGAGGGCTCTCCTCAGCTGGTTTGAGCTTTGGGTTAGTTGGTAAGAGGACCTGGTGGGACCCGGTGCGGGCACTGACAGCAGAAGAGAGGAGTGAGTGGGTGGAGGGGTACCTCAGTACCTGCTACCTCAGCAAGGGGGCAATGGTCTGAGAACCAGCAGAGGTTTGGGTTTTGATCTAATAATTGTAGTGGAGAAATCAGGTTGCTGAGGTGGGAGTGACAGCAGAGACTCTGGAACAGAAGGCGGGGGGTGAGGATGTATTGGAGAAGCATAGTTCAGGATGTGAGCGAAGAATAGAAAAGGCCTCCACATAGTGGAATCTCCTTTCACCCTTTTGAGCACTAGCAGATGTTAAAAAGGTCATGCAGGATTTGAGGATCTAGAGTCCCCTCTGGTGGCCATCAGTTTTTGTTATCTAATTCGTAATATGGCCAATGCTGTGTACTGAATTTAATGCAGGGTTTGGGTTCCATCAGGCAGCCCCTGTATGCTAACATCCCCATGACTTACAGAAGAAGTCGGCTTTTCCCCCACACAGCCATGGCTGTTTTTGGCTTTGACAGTCGGCCGGGTAAACACAGTAATCTAGGCTAGCCAACCTGCATCTGGCTCGTGTGTCCCTACATCCATAGTATTTGTTTCCATTATCTATGGTAAGGAAGGGATTTAATGGAATTTTAGTGGGATCCTCTTCATCAGGGATATCCCTTTAGGAAAGACCTATAGCCAGCTGACAAATGTCTGGGTGGAGAGATGGTCACCAGGTCCCTAAGTGGGCTGTATGCAAGATAGATTATACTTCTTTTCCAGTAGAATTTGTGATCAGCCATCGCTGCTGAACGGGCTGATGAGGGTTAGGACTACTTGTGGCCAAGGGGAGAGTCTATAGGCTTATCCACACGGTGAATATGCAATTTGAAAGTGTTACCAGTCTTTTCCAGTTTCCAGCCAGAGTGTGGACAGGGCGCAGGCTTGAGATGAGAGGCATGGATCCAGGAAGTGATTCCGTCTACCTTTACCACTATAGATGTTATAAGTAGCACCTGGTATGGTCTTTTCCAGTGGGGTTCCAGGGATGACACCTGATATCATCTTACGTAGATGAAGTCTCTTACTTGATATCGATGTGGAGTCCCCTCGTCCCCAGTTTGGTACGCAGTGGCCAGCTGTTTCCACAGGTATCACTGAGATCTTTCAAGAGCTTTAAGTCTGTCAATCAAGGGGGTGTGAAAGGGATCGTTAGCTCTTAGAGTTGGGCTTTGGTCCGTTACTGGAGGAGAGGCACCCTAGATATTCACAGGGGGTGTGGTTACTCAAAGAAACAGAGGGCGTATTTCTTGCACGAAACATTGTATAAGGAATGAGCATAGTCCAATCATTTATGCTGGTCTCTAAGCTTAATTTCGTTGAGGTCTCTTAATGGTTCTTTTTATTCTTTCTACCTGTCCTGAACTCTAGGGTCTGTAAGCACAATTAAACTTCCAATGAATCCCCAGGTTCCTGGCTAACCCCTGACTTACTTGGGCCATGAACGCCGGTGCATTATCAGACCGTATTGCCTTTGGCAGGCCGTATCGTTGAAAAATGTCTTTCAGGATCTGCTTGACCACCATTAGCACTGTTTCTGTTTTTTTCTTTTAGTGGGGAAGGCTTCAATCCATCCTAAAAATGTATCTACAAAGACTAGAAGATATTTATGTCCATACCTTGCTGGCTTAATTTCAGTAAAGTCAACTTCCCAGAATTGTCCTGGTCTGGTTCCTCGTAGGTGCTTTCCTGCAGGAAGCTTGGAAGGGTAAGAATTTACCAATTGATGGACTCGACAGGCTTTTTTTTTACCCATTCAGTTATTTCTTTTTGCTGTGAGTCAGTTAGTGGAAAACTCTGTTCTTGATACTTCAGAAATACCTGCAGTTTCTTTGAACCAAGGTGAGTGAGTTGATGTGCATTTTCTACTGACATATTTAGAGCTGTGACTATAGGAGTTTTTACTGAAGGATATAGAAATTCCACTTGGGGGCCTTCAGGGTTAAAAGTTATTTTGGCCCGGAACTTGGTGAGCAGATCTCTGTCCATCAATGGGGCTAGGAATTCTGGGATTACTAGGAAGGAGTGATGGATTTTTCCTTTCCCCAGGTCAATGATCCTCTTAGTTGTCCAAGCCCGATATTTACTGTCATTAGCCCCTTGAACTAGAGACCTTTTATTTGATAGAGGGCCCAATGTGACATTAGGGGTGAGTATATTGCCCCTTTATCCACTTCAATGATTACTGGGGTCCCCTCCACTTCAAAAGTTACCCTAAATTCGGGGAGGGGATCTGAGCCCCGACTTTCATAGTCATCCTCCAGAGTCAGAATGGCTGACTGGCGTGGCTGTCCCTTTCTAGGGCACTCTTTGGCCCAGTGTCCTTTTTTTCTACAGTTGGTACATTGATCTGAGGCCAGGGGTGGCCTCTGGCATGGGACCAGGTATCCCTTCCTGTCTCCCTGTTTCTTAATTTCTGGCCCTTTTGTTGTTGTGACCAGGACCTTAGTCAACACCTTTGTCTGTCTTTTGTTTCTTTTATCCTCACTTTGCTTCTTTCTCTTCCTCAGTTTCTCTCTTAAGGTATATTTTCTTGACTTCTCTGACTAAATGTCTCAAAGTCATATCTTGTAATCCATCTAAGCATTGTGACTTTCTTTTAATATCCAGGGCAGCTTGTCCAATAAAGGCCATCATGACAGATGCCTTTTGAACCTCTGCCTGAGGATCGAAAGGAGTATATCTCCTACATGCCTCCATAATTCTCTCTAGAAACATAGAGGGAGATTCATCAGGCCTTTGAATAATCTCTATTACCTTGGCCAAATTAGTTGGTCGCCTAGTGGCCACTTGGAGGCCCACTATTAGAACCTGGCGATAAGTGGACAGATGCTTTCTAACTTCAATGTTGTTGGTGTCCCAGTTGGGTTGTTTCAAGGGAAAACCAGCTTTGATTAAGTTGGGAAGATGTGTCCGTCTCCAATCTGGTCGGAGGACATTTTTTTATAGCTTCCAGGAAGATTCTCTTTTGTTCCTCTGTCGTGAAGAGAGTCCCTAGTAATTGTTGACAGTCATCCCAAGTAGGCAGGTGTGAAAACATTAATGACTCAACCAGACCTGTGAGCCCGGTGGGGTCCTCGGAAAAAGGGGGATTGTTATTTTTCCAGTTTTATAGGTCGGAAGAGGAGAAAGGCCAATATTTGTAGGCTTGCATTTTCCCCCCATGGCCTTCGTCAATCAATGGTCCGTACGGACATAGGGGGAGCATCACAGGAGGTCCAGGGTTTTCAATCATTCACCACCATCAATTTCCCTTAGCTGGGCTAGCTTCCTCCTGCGGAGGTGGGGCTGTGTGTGCTGCAGGGGAGTTATCTGGAGGGCGCTGGGCCAGCTTAGATTCCTCCAATGGTAGAGAGGCTGAGTCAGCTGCAGGAGAATCACTTACAGGGTGTTGGTGGTTGGGGGACGAGGGCAGGGTATAATAAGGGGGAAGAGAGTCCAGTAGAGTCAAATCTTGTGACTCAGGGATTACAAAGGGTGGAGAAGGAGGAGGAGCAGAGGGTTTGAGAGATCATGTTGGAAGTAGTAGGAGCGGGGGAAGGAGTAGGAGCAGGGGAAGGGACAAAGAAAGGCTTCACCAATTGAGGAGGAGATTTGCAGAGGTCCTGCAAAGTTAAGATATATGGCTGTTGATCCGGATGGCTATGTGTGCCTGGGTGAAAGACAATATCTCTGACTTCTTAAATTAGTGGAAAGTAGAAAGATCCTTCTAGGGGCCATCCAAATTCAAAGGTGGGCCATTCTGAGGCACAGAGATTCTGAAAGGTCCAGCGTTTTACTAAAAAAGAAAGATTCTGAGCCCTTAAGCAGACTTTGGTCCAGTGATCAAGGGTCAGGGACAGGGGCATTGAAGTGCTGTGTCCCATAATGAAAGATACACAAAGAGTGAATGCAAGACACACGACACAGACAAGACAAGACAATAAAGACATTCAATGGACATCCAAAACTGAGACCAGGACTGAGTAGCCAGCAAAACCCAATGGGCTGGCAATTCCGAATCTGATACAAAATATTACTGAGTCGAGGAGACTATTGTTCCTCGATTTCCCGAGTCTTTGGGAAGTCCCCCAGGGACGTGGCCTGTGTCTCTGTGACACGTCTATCAGCCACCATCGGAGAGAACTCACACTCTTCATCGACAGCCATTTTGCCAAGCCCTAACCTTAACACTGAAACAAGAAAGAGGGGCCTTACTTAACCCGAGAGGAACCCGTTAGGGTCTTTTGTCTGCCGCTGCCAAAACTCGGTGGAATCTCCATATGTAAAGGTCGGGCGAGCATGGAAGGAAGAGACCACTAACAGACTGTCTTATCCAACAGCAAAGGGTTTATTCTGGGTCCAGCATGCTGGGGCTCGGAGCTTACTTGAATAGAGCAGAGAGCCCTGAGAACAGTTTAAGCAGAACATATATATTTTCCTTGGAGAGGGCAGGGAGGGAAGTTTACTGATGGGTCAGGGCGAGTGGTCGGTTTGCGTGCAACCGGGTGAGGGAGTACATTCTACACTTTGGCAGTTGGGGACAGCACATTCTGGGAACAAGATTAGCAAACAGTTCTCAAGATTTCAACAGTGTTTTGTTAAGCATACAGAAAAACAGGAAGTGACAAGTACTTATTTTATTAACCTTTCACTGCCGACTATCCTTTTTGACTGAATGTTCTCTTCTACATTCTATGATCCAAAGTACAAGGTCTTATGCCATTGTATATCAATTTATTCAAAGCTAAGTATCACAATCAAGGGCTCAGTGACTTCTGGGCTTCAAATGTTACTTAGATTTCTGTTTTTATACATATATTTCACCTATATATTTTTATACATATTGCAGGTTCCCAATACCATTATTTATTCAGCATAATGATTCCTAACCCAAATCAAACATGTTATTAACCCTAACCATACATGGTTCCCTCAATCTAACTTTACAGAAGAGCAGGGACAGAGTTGGTCTTACAATATAGGAATATAGGGAATCTTCCACCTGCTGATAACCTCAAAGGTCCATGCAGATATAATCTCTGGAGAAGATGTAGGCAACTCTGAAGGACCTGAGAGTGCAAAAGTCATCTTCGATGGAAAACAACCTGGTCAGGGTGAAGTGTTCTGTCTGAATCAGCCTCTCCATTCTTAATGTAGAGAAGATGGACCAAATGAGACCTGTGTGGAGAGCTGCTCCTGGGTGCCTATGGGTGATATACCATTCTAACTTGTGAAAGTGTCACAGGAAGCAGGGGCAGCCTCCATCTCATGGGAAGCTTGGAAGCAACTCTTAGGACAGATTGGTTGCCAAGGCAGTGAACTCATTCAGTTTCTGACGGAAGTGACCTCACCTCACTTCCTTGGTGATGGAACTCTGTGAACTTGCGATCCAGGAAGCCAGTCAAACATTGACAGTCCCAGTCCCAGTCTCAGTGGTTATACTTTTTGAATTTCCCAAGGACAGAGTCAGTCTTTCTTGGTACCTACTGATGTTAGGATGGCCAAATGGCAGGAAAACTCTGAAGAGGGGCCTTTCCTGAGAAAACAGGTAGTGGCTCACCGCTGGCTCCTGACAACTTCAGAGAGTTGGCAAAGGACACAAAATCTGAGACAGGACAGGCCATTTCGGGGGAATGTAGAATGGCCCACAGTCAGAGGACACTCCAAATAGTCACAACCTACTTGGAGGAAAGAGGTGCCTTTGTGGGTGTGGGTGTGGGTTTGTGGTTTTGGCTCATGTTCTGAGAAGAGGTAGGAAATGAGGTTTGTTTGGTTTGGGGTGAATTGTTTCTAGTAAGTCATTTGACAATGCGAGTGTTTCTGTGTCGCTGTATCCCACTGTATCCGTGATTGTAGATATTAGAAAAGAGAAAGCATCAATGGATGTGTCCTGTCTTTTAGAAAGCTTACCAGCATTCATGCTGCCCAATTTATAAATGGAATGCGGCTTGCCATAATGATGGGCAACACCTACGATCTTCCTAAGTTCCTGTTTTCTTCCTGAAATCTGGCCACTCTCCATAATAGGCGCATGGTTTTGTATCCAAGATATGTACCACCTCCATGCTCTGTGACATGGCCATGTACTGAATAACTGAAGTGAATGGCGAGCATCTCAGAAAACTCACATACCAGTGTGACCTGTAAAGTCTCATTGGAGAAACCATGCTTTGGGCCTTTTGCTTACCTATTGTTCTGTTTCCCTGAATGTCAGGAAGGTCTTTGCCTCAGGACAACGCTTTGTGAAGTCTAAAGAAAACCTTTTTCAAATAAAAAAGAATGGGCATCAGCTGTGGCTGTTTGCTTAATTGCTTTGCAAAGAGATGTGTCTGAATCAGCGTTTTGGCCCTGTGTTAGGCTGTAGCTTAGATACTCAGCAACTGATGGATCTAAAGAAAGATCCCATGTGTGCATCCAAAACCAAAATATCAAAAGAGCAGTCATTGTGGATGAAGTCTTTCGCCTTCCTCTGTAAGGTTTCTGACATCAATCAAGTGAGAATAGGGATCCTTTAGAACTCCAAATGAGTTCTTCAGTTCCCTGCAGAGGCTAGCCCATAGGTGGTTGGGTTTTCTCATGACTCCAATTCATATAAACAATTTAAACCCCACAGTCAGTAGGTCTCAAATTTGAGAAGTGGATCAGTATTAACGGCAGGCCTATTTGATCACTTCTGGTTCACAAGAAGGGTGTCCAGGTCACGCAGAATTTAGGTAAATGAGGGGCAAGAAAGCATATTTTGGACACTCTCTTGGGCTGCATTCCTCATGAAAATCTCCAGTCAGAGGTTATGATGAGTGTCTCTATGGAAGAAGATGAGGGCCATGTGGGAGTGTTTTGGTTTTAATTGTGGTTATTTTTGTGGCAGTTGGAAGGGATGACTGAGTCCACCTGGGTTTGAACTCTGGTGTGATTCACCTTAGAGACTGAGTACAGGAACTGAACTTAGAGAAGTATTGCCATGAATTGTGTTGGGATTTTAGAAGGCCAAGCATGAGAGTCACCCTTGGAAACTGAGATCTAGGCCCAGGGTGCCTTTCCAGAGACCACTGGGAAACTCTGGCTTGATATCACATGATTTTATTCTTAACGACTTGGCAGTCTTAGTTGAGAGTCAAAACACACATGGACGTTACATTGTAGACCTCAATGGGCCTGGATTTATGTGACCCTTTGGCCAATCTTTGGGAAACCTTGCCAGTGAGAGTTCTCCAGAACTTCATTTGAAATGAACTTCCACAACATTTAATGGTCCCTGAATGAATTGAAGCCCACATGCTGCCAACTTCATCCTTGAAAAATTGCTAGATAAATACCATGAAATTTTTGAAATTCCCATGACCAGATGGCACTGGAGAAACTTTGGTTGTCCTGTTGCTGAACATGATTATGCAGGACAGTGACTTGATTGACTGAGTTTCATGAAAATGGTGTATAACAGAGATTCCAGGAAGTTGGACCCTGCTGAGTAGTGGGCCTAGTGCAGTGAAGGGCAGGTGTGTGATAAAAAAAAAAATCTGTGGTGGGGCCATGCGGATCTGCCATTGGCTTTCAATTGGCTTGTGACTGACATGGTGTAGCCAGCAGACGCTTCTATGTAAAGGTATCTTTTTATATGGAGAGGTTTCAGGCCAATGTTCAGAATCCGGTTGCTATGGTCAAGGAGGCAAGCTATGTGGAATAGAAGCCTGGTTGGTACATTCTTCTGCAGGCCCTGACCCACCACAGGTGACAGAACTCCCTTCAGCACTGTGTCCCAGGTGAATTCCTTGTATTTCGTGAAGCAAATACAAAACTCCCAGTGCAGCAGCAAGAAACACCAGGAAAACTGGAGGATGACCAAATGGCTTCAGAGTCCACAAGAGTAGACAATTAGTCCCCAGTGGCCACAGTTTACCTACAAACAGAAAATTAAAGACAGCTTCCTCATGTTTATTGGAAAATAAGAAATCATGTCAGGTCACATAGAAGCATACCCAGATTTGATTGTCTCACTACAAAGGAAGCTAAATCTCCTGACTACAACATATATTTCAAGTGCCCAACCTCAGAGGCAGTTCCTCAAGAAGTCTTTAGTCCAGCAGAGCTCCATGTTTGTGGAGTGTTTACCCTGTCCCTTACTTTTGGAATCTCCTCTACCACCTCCAAGTTTGTGAACTCGTGAGCATATTTGATTCCAGATATGTATTCACAGATTTTCTATCTCTTCTCTTCTTATTGTGTCTAACTTGGGGCCAAGGTAATCTCAAGGCATTGTTATGGATGAGAGTGGGAAGATACTTTTGTAGCATATATTTGCATAAACATTATAATCATTTTCCAAATTTTCATTCGAAATACTGAATCCCTGACACAAACCCATGCCAACTAGACTCTGACTACTAATTCTAATATGGTGGAGAAAATTAACCCAAATAGAATAGAAATACAAGCAGTTCAGAGGAGGAATGGTGTATCATTGGAATTGCCTTTTGCTTTATATAGGGAAGGAGTTATAAATCTAGTCAATTTTTTGTTGAAATGGTTCTCCATGTGATTTTCAAGTTAACAAATATGTGAATTCCTGTCTACCTTTCTCTGTATCCTATTCAGCACATGTATTTTTATATGCACATATAGAATCCTACCTGGTACCACACGTACATTCTTGTGAGGTGGCTGACTTAGCAGACACAAATTGTGAGAAGAGATCACTCCTCCTAAACGCTGTTGAAACTGAAAATTCAAACTATTGATGAGCTTCCTAGTACAATAAAATTATACATGAATCCATGTTCAGTAAAACGAATTTATTTGGATCTGTGGATGACATATATTTCGTGGTGAATTTCAACTGGCATATATTGCTACTTTTTAATGTCTGTTTGTGTGCGTGCCTGTGTGTGTGTGTGTGTGTGTGTGTGTGTGTGTTTATATATATATACACACACACTCTACAGATTTTTCAAAATATGAAATATATGTGTCTTATTATACACTCCGTAAATTCATTCATATTCATGTATGTGGATTAATAATCAACTTTTCACAAGATTATTCTGAGAAATATTCATCCACCTGAACTACATATTTGATTCCTAGTAATGAAAACTAACAGTAAATGGTGCATACAAATCCTAATATCTCTGCAGTAACTGACACAGTTTTATATCAATGCAAGTAGATTCCTATGGGACGTGATGTGTATTTTGTCTTTCATTTTTATTCAATACTGGTACATTACTTTTTCTTCAGTTAATGCACATGGTAGGATATATATTTAATCCACTAGTTCAGAAATTTATAGGCATTTTGTCTTAATTTCCATCACTTCCTAATTCAGAAAACATGTTTTCCACAGGGTTTCTTAACTGGTCTTTTCATGAGACTTCTTTCACAAAATGCAAAGGTCACACTTATGTTTGTACCGAAGTCTAAATGGAAAGTGAGTATGGATTACTAAAAACATCTATGTCCAGGTTGCCTAATGCTATCAAATGTCAATCCTATTGGTGACTACATATTTGTTTCTTCCTAAGATTATATATTCAACCTCAACACTGTTGAAAATGCCTGATTCTATCACTTATTTTATACTTTGCCTGATTTCCTAATGTCTCTATTGATATATGGTTTCCTACATATTTTCCAGAGTTCATCAATGTGACTGGCTCTTCACATGTGTTTATATTTACATTCATTTTCTACCCGAAACCCTACTGTTAAAGAACGTTTGGATCAAATCCTATACTCACTCTGCTTTCTAAACCTACTGAATATCTTCCTAATCCTACTGACTATCCTTTTGACTGGATGTTCTTTTCGACATTCAATCATCCAAGGTACAAGGTCCTATGCCATTGTATATCAATTTATCTGAGACATCTGTGCAGAATATAATTCAAAGCTGAGTATCCCAATCAAGGGCCCAATGCACTTCTGGGCTTCAAATCTTACTAGATTTCTGTGTTCATACTTATATTTCACCTATATATTCTTGTAAATATCGCAGGTTCCCCAAACCGTTATTCATCGCACAGAATGATTCCTAACCCAAATCAAACCTGTTATTAACCCTAAGCATACACTGTTCCATCAATCTATCTTTACAATAGAGCAGGGGCAGAGTTGGTCTTACAATACAGGAATTTAGGGGATCTTCCACCTGCTGAAAACCTCAAAGGTCCATGCAGAAATGATCCCTGGAGAAGACTTAGGCAGCTATGAAGGACCTGAGAGTGCAAAATCATCTTCCATGGCAAAAAAACTGGTCAGGATGAAGTATTGTATCTGAATCAGTCGCTCTGTTCTTAATGTAGAGAAGATGGACAAAACCAGGCCTGTGTGGAGAGCTGTTCCATGGTGCCTGTGGTTGATATACCATTCTAACTTATGACTGAGTCAGAGAAAGTAGGGGCAGCCTCCATCTCATGGGACCCTTGTAAACAACTGTTAGGACAAAGTGGTTGCCAAGGTATTGACCTCATTCAATTCCTGAAGGAAGTGACCTACCTCACTTCCTTGGTGATGGAACTCTCTGAACTTGGGATCCAGGAAGCCAGGCACCCAGAGCCAGTGCCAGTCCCATTCCCAGTGGGCACAATTGTTTGAATTTTCCAAGGACAGAGTCAGTCTTTCTTGGTACCTCCTGATGTGAGGATTACCAAATGCCAGGAGAACTCTGAAGAGGGGCCTTTCCTGAGAAAGCAGGTAGTGGCTTATTGCTGGCTCCTGACAACTTAACAGAGTTGGCAAAAGGGACCTGATCTGATACAGGACAGGCCATTTTGGGGGAACATAGTATGGTCCACCAGTCAGAGGACACTCCGGATAGTCACAGACCTACTTGTGGGAATGAGGTGCCTTAGTGGGTGTGGGTGTGAGTTCGTGGTTTTGTCTCATGTTCTGAGAATAGGTAGCAAAGGTGGTTTGTTTGGTTTGGAGTCGACTGTTTCTAGTAAGTCGTTTGAGAAGGCGAGTTTTTCTATGTCTGTGTATCCACTGTGTCCGTGGTTGTAGTTATTAGAAAAGCCAATACATCAATGGAGGTGTCCTGACTAGTAGGAAGCTTCCAGGCATATATTCTGCCCTTTTTATGAATGGACTGTGGCTTGCCTTATGGATAGACAACACCTACTATCTTTCCAAGTTCCTGTTCACCTCCTGATTTCTGGCCTCTCTCCAGAATAGGCTCATGGTTTTGTGTCCAAGATATGTACCACCTCCAAACTCTGTCACATAGCCATGTACTGGATAGCTGAAGGGAATGGGAACATCTCAGAAACCTCAGAGATCAGTGTAACCAGAAAAGTCTCAGTGGAGAAACCCTGCTTTGGGCAATTTTCTTACCTATGGTTCCCTTGCCCTGAATGTTAGGAATGTCTTTGCCTCAGGCCACCCCTTTGTGGAGCCTGAAGAAAAGAGTTTTCAAATTGAAATGAATGGGCATCACCTGTGGCTCTTTGCTTAATTACTTTAGAAAGGGATGTGTCTGAATCAGCCTCTTGGCCCTGTGTGAGGTTGTGGCTTTGATTCTCAGAACCTGATAGATCTAAAGAAAAATCCCATGTGTGCATCCAAAACCAAAATTGCCAAAAGAGCAGTCATTGCTGATGAAGTCTTTCGCCTCCCTCTGTAAGTTTTTTGACCTCTATCAAGTGAGAATAGGGAAGATACACCAAGTCAATTGATGGCTCCTATTGGAAAAATTCTATCACTGATGACAGCATCAGCATAAGTACCCCAACACTATGACAATTCGCTGCACCAGCAGATAGTTCACAATGCATACAAGTGAGTTCACAATGCATACAAGTGATACATAATCCAGGCAAGTTCTGCAAGCAGTTCAGTGATGGCTATTGCAGAATCTGTAGATTGGTTTTATCTTTGTCTTCACCGTCACTGGGATGAAGATAGGAATTCTGGCAATAATGGCTAAAGAAAAAATTATGCAACATTCCTGAGTACACTAAAAGAAAACAATTTTCTTAACAATTTACATTATCTTGAAGAGAATAATTAAGTATAATGAAAAGGAAAAGTGAAAGTAAACAAACACGTCTGTTAACCTCCTATTTTTTCACATATTAAGACAATCCTGAACAGTTGTTTACCCAATTTAAATTAAACAATTCAATTCACGTGAATAAAAAAAAATGGCTATATTATTTCAATAGCACTCATCATATGTGATATATGGACATACGCACATTCAAATATATAACACAAAACACAAGTGTGCACACATAATAAATACATACAACACATAATATAATAGTAAAGGCCTTATAACTTTTTACATGTGAAATCATCATTGCAATGTTTAAAAACTCTATAGTCAAAAAATAGAACTGATAAGCAAAACATTAACCTAGGTCTGTATGAGCTCAAAAAAACAAAAAAAGAACTTCATGATGTGGGAAAGGGCAATAATAAAATAGATATTGAAAAAAGCATCTCTGTTCTGTCGCAGATGTAAGGATAGCCAAACTGGAGTTTTGGATATCAGCTGTTATGGATTTGAGCCAAATCATCTTATTTTGGTCTATTGAAATCGCTTCAGTTAATCTCTCTGAAATCCAAATCGGCTGCTGTTCTCCCTGTGGAAACACATAAACAGACCCCCGACTCCAGGCAATCACTGGGTCGGGACCTTAGTTAATCTCTCTGGAATCCAAATCGGCTGCTGTTCTTCCTGTGGAAACCCAAAAACAGACCTCCAACTCCAGAAAATTAATGGGTCAGGAACTTTCCATTGTCCTGTTAGAATATCCTTCCAAAGTACCTCGGGCTTATACACATTTTTTGGACACTTATGCCTTTCTGCAGCACTAAGTCCTGAAAATCCAAATTTAAAAAGTTTAGAGTAAAAAGGGTTATTTTAAGTTTATCTTTGGGGAATTTATATCCCTTCCCAATTCTGTCTTCTTACTTTAATGAGTACATTTTAATAGTGTGATGTGCTCTTTCAACTATGGCTTGTCCCTGTGGATTGTATGGGTTTCCTGTTATATGAGTAATGCCAAATGATGAGCAAAATGGTTTAAAAGAGGTAGAAGTATAACCGGGGGCATTATCTGTTTTTAACTGTTTTGGAATGACCACAGTGGCAAAATTTTGTAAGCAATGAGCTATAACATCTTTAGTTTTTTTTCCCCATGAAGGGAGCCCATCAAAAATCCAGAAGAAGTATCAACTGTAACATGCAAATATTTTAATTTTCCAAATTCTGGCAAGTGTGTGACGTCCATCTGCCATATATGGTAAGGTATCAATCCTCTAGGATTGACTCTAAGATTAAAATGTGGTAAAATGGTCACACAATTTTGACATTGTTTTATTATTTGTCTAGCTTGTTCCTTAGTTATTTTAAAATGCTTTTGTAAAGTATTAGCATTGATATGGAACTTTTTATGAAAATTTATAGCTTCTTCTAGTGTAGAGAAAATATGTATGTATGTCATGTGTAGTTTTACCTGCTAAATCATTGCCCAAACTAAGGGCTCCAGGCAATCCTGTATGTGCCCAGATATGTCCTATTAAGAATGGATCTTTTCTGTCACAGATTAGACTTTGTATACTGGAAAGCAAAGAGAAAACAGCAGAGGAAGGGGAAATCCTACCAGCATCTTCAAGGGATACTATAGCATTAACTATATACTGACTATTGGAAAATAAATTAAACACAGAATCTTTAAACATCAAAAAAGCTTATAATACTGCATTATGCTCTACATTTTGAGCTGATTGTTGGGGTGCTAAAAATGTAAAAATTTGATCAGGTGTAACTATTGCTGCTGTACCATTATTTGACCCATCAGTGAATATATTTGGAGCATTCATGATAGGTGTTTTCTTGTAATTTTTGGAAAAATTACAGGATGCAATGACCCAAAAGACAATAAAAGATTAGATGGTAAGTGGTTATCAAATGAAACATTAGATTTACACATGATTATTGCCCAAGTATTTAACTCATTAGCTAATTCATCAATTTGATTCATAGTGTATGGAGTAATAATTTTATTGGGAGAAATTCCAAACACTCCCTTTGCTGCTTTTATTCCTATTAGTATTATTTGTCCCTCAGCCTCAGGATACCTAGTAATAATAGTGTTAGAAGAATAAGATAAATGTATCCATAATAATGGACCTTTTTGCCAAAATACTGCTGTAGGAATATTTTTTGTTGGTAGCACAATGAATAATAGAGGCATTATTTTATCAAATCTATCCAAATGCATATTTCCCATATATGTTTCAATGATTTTTAATGCCTTTCTTGCTTCAGGCATTAACATTCTGGATGAATTTTGATCAGATGGACCTTTTAGGATATCAAATATAGGTCCCAACTCTCCTGTTGGTATACCTAGATAAGGCCTTATCCAATTAATGTCTCCTAATAACTTTTGAAAGTCATTAATTGATTTGAGTTGATCTACTCGTATTTGAATTTTTGGTGGACTGACCATGGTTGAGGATAATTGAACTCCTAAATAATTAATTGGAAAATTTAATTGTACTTTATCAATTGATATCCCTAGATTATAATTTTTTAATAAGTTTGTAAGTGTGGCATAACATTCTAGCAATGGGTTTTTAACTTGTGTGCTAATAACACATCATCCATATTGTGAAATATTTGTAGTTCAGGATTTTGATTTCTAAGTGGCTGGATTACTTTGTTAACATAAATTTGACAAATAGTTGGGCTGTTAGCCATCCCTTGAGGGAGTACTTTCCACTCATACCTCTGATCAGGACCTTCATGATTCAGTGCAGGGATAGTAAATGCAAAACTTGGACTATCCTCAGAAAGAATTGGAAATGAAAAAAAATTTTTTAATATGTATAACTAAAACATACCAAGTTTTTGGCAAAGCAGACAATTGAGGAATCCTTGATTGAGCAGGTCCCAAAATAACCATCTCATTATTAATGGCTCTTAAATCTTGCAATAATCTCCATTTACCAGATTTCTTTTTGATGACAAAAATGAAAGTATAATGGGGAGATGCAGAAGGTTGTATATGTTCTTCCGCTAATTGTTGTTTGACCAGGAACTGGGCTGCTTGTATCTTTTCTTTAGTCAGGGTCCACTGAAGAACCCATACTGGTCTTTCTGATTTCCAAGTAATTTTTATTGTCTCAGTGGCCCTTTCTGAAAATCCAACCCATGTCTGTCTGTTGCTTGGTCTATTTGTATTGGTGCTGCTATACCTTGTTCTTGTTTTTCTAATCTTTTTCCTTTCCTAAAACCTTCTCTAGCCATAATAGTGGGTGCATTTTGATTGATGTTATTTGTTATTGTCAAACCTAATTGATCTAGGACATCTCATCCCCATAAATTTACGGGAAGATGATCCAATACATATGGCTGTATAGTTCTTTCACATTCTTCAGGATCCTTCCAATCCAATACCATTGCACTTCTATGGGGATTAGTTGCCACTCCTAGGTCTCAAAGTGTTTGAGTGTACTGTTGTAATGGTCAATGTTTTGGCCATTCTTGATGAGAGACGATGCTAACATCTGCACCTGTATCAAGTAGCCCATTAAATTCATGTCCTTGAATATTTAGTTTTAGCCTGGGGCGAGAATCTAAATTTAAAGAAAGCATAACCAAATCTACACCTGTGGAGCCTAATCCCTTGGAACCTCTTTCTACAGCACGACTGGAAAATTGATCATGCAGACTGAGTATTATTAGTAACTGTGCTATTCTATCTCCTGGTGAAATTACTGATATGTCCTTTGGAGAACTGGGTATAAATTTTATTTCACCTTTATAATCGGGATCAATTACCCAAGGACTTATCATAAGTCCTTTTAGATTAGAAGAGCTGCGTCCCAATAATAAGCCTACCGTTCCTTTGAGAAGAGGTCCTCTCACCCTGTGTGAATGACTTGAACCCCCATCTCTACAGTTAGTACCGATCTGACAGAGGTGCAGATGTCTAACCCTGCGCTCCCTCTGATTTGTCTGATGAGGCGTCTGATGGACAATGTGTCCTGGGCACTACACTGATGGGGTTGCTGGGTTCCTCCAGTTCTCTGTATATTTGTGGTTTTGGGCCCCAGAGCATTGGGCTCCCCTGTCCATTTTTTGGCAATGGAGCCCAATGCCTTTCTCCATGATATCGTGGATAAACAGCTAGTCCTTGTTCGTTTTTGATAATGAAGTACCCTCTATGGTGGTTTGAGAACGGCATTCATTAGCCCAATGTCTCCCTCTACGGCATCGTGGGCAAATACCCGGTATTCTACTCCTTTGGTACCTAGTTTTGTTAAACCCTCTTCCTATGGAGCAATTCCTTTTAAAATGTCCTGTTTGTTCACAATTGTAGCATGTCCCTGGCCTGGCATCTAAAGCCTGTTTTACTGCAGCTGCCACAAATTGCCCTTGTTCATTGATGTCTCTGGCATCTAAAGCCTGTTTTACTGCAGCTGCCATGACTTTCTCTTATTCATTAATGTCTTTACATAATTTAATTTATGTGTTTAAATCTTCATGTTTCCATGGTCTAGAGATATCTCTGCACCAACGATTCGCTTGGTCATAAGCCAGTTTTTTATTAATGGCATTGCTTGTTCTGTATTCCCCAAAACTCTGGTAGCTGTTTGAATAAGCCTATCTACAAATTCAGTGTAAGATTCATTAGCTCCTTGTATTACCTTAGATAATTGACCTTGTAAACCTCCATGTCGTTGTAAAGTCTTCCATGCCCTAACCGCCTCTGCAGCAATTTTTGCGTATACGCCAGGATCATATGCAATTTGTTGCTGCTGATCCTCATAAGGTCCCTTTCCTAAAAACATATCTAGATTTCTCTGAGGATAACCAGCTTCTGCATTACGGCTAGCCGTCTCCTTGCAAAATTCCTCATTGGCAACCTTCCATAAAAGGTATTGACCTCCATTTAGCACAGCTTTACACATATTAGCCCAATCTACTGGCGTCATATTCAAGTTGTTAATGGATTCAACCAAGCTTACAATGAAGGGTGCTTGAGGACCATAGGTTGTTACAGCCCCTTTTAGCTGCTTCACTATTTTGAAATTTAAAGCATGGTGAATTCGCTGCCCTCCTACCTCAAATACAGGGCATGTTCATACTTGAGATCCTGTCTCAGGATCCGAACTATCAACTGCGGGGTTTGGGGGCCTCCCAGCATATGGAGGTGGCCTTGTTATTTGGACATTTACATCCTCTGGTGATAGAAAGGTGTTAGTAACAGTCTCCTGTAGAGGAGGCGTTGTTGGTTGGACACTTTCGCCCTCTAGTGATAGAAAGTTCTTAGTAGCAGTCTCCTTTTGTAACTTTGCCCCTGATGGCTTTTTCTCCCCTAAGCTTTGTTCTTCTATCTTTGTCTGAACTGAAGTCTTTGGACTGAGCAAACCAGATATGAACGTCCTCAATAGCAATGTGCCAACTGGCAGAGTCCCTGGGCTGTTCTTTTGCCCCCTTTTAAATCTTCACCATGATGGTTCCATTATGGTATATTTAACAACTCCTTAAAAATCCATGGGCTACATTTTTGTATTGTATCAACGTATGCCCTGACTGTTCTTGACTTTACTGAGATGCCTCCTTCCTCTAACAATTTACTTAACACTCTTTCAGTTTGTTTTTTTTACTAATTTCTGATCCCATATTTCTATTATAATACAACCCAACAAGACAATGCCAAACAAAACCAAGACAGAATAAAATAAAAAGGGAACAACAAAAAGTCATTATAGCCTTTATATCCTACTGACATGTGCATCCGTTCTTTCTCCCTATCTGTTCCTCAGAAGTAAATAATTTTTTCTCAGATGTGAGCGGTTTTTCATCCATCTCACTCATCTCCATGGACAGGCAACAAAAGTGAAGCAAAACAAAAGAGGAATCTTAAAATGGCTACCCATCCTCTCGCCCTTCCCTCAGGGGTGAGCAGTTTACCTTATCACTTACCCTCAGTGGCTCCCCGTGTGAGCCACCAAATGCTGCAGTCTGGCTGGGCACGATTCAAGAGCCACTTTTCAAAAGAAACAAACTTTATTTTTAGAACCACACACGCCAAACAAAACAGCTCCTCAGGAAAAACCCTCAGAGCCCAACTGCCACCACTGGCTTCCTTGCAAAGTTTCTGTCACACCCACAAGCCTCTCCACCTCCCACAATCCTCCTGCTCTTGAGGCCATTTAGCTGGGTCAGGTGGGTGGAGCCAAAAAAGTCCCACAATGAGCAGCTCTGTGGTCTGAAAGGGCAGGGAAACTGCCAATGAGCATCACCGCAGAGGAGCCAATCAGCTTGATGTTGCTGGGGCCGCTGTGAGCCAATAATCATCTGGCAGGGGAATGTTGCTGGTAGCTGGAAGTTTGATGGGGCCCCTTAAGCTGTGGCTTTCAACAAATTGGTGTCTCCTTTCTCTGTAGACTATTCAGCACGTGTATTTTTATATGCACATATAGAATCCTACCTGTTATCACACGTACATTTTTGTGAGGTTGCTGACTAGGCAGATACAAGTTATGAGAAGAGATCACTCCTCTTAAATACTGTTAGAATTGAAAATTCAACCTATGGGTGAGCTTGCTAGTAGAACAGCATTATATATAGATCCATTTTCAGTGAAATCAATATTTTTGCACCTGTGGATGATACATATTTCATGATGAATTTCGATTGGCAAATATATTGCTAGTTTTAATGTCTGTCTGTGTGTGTGTGTGTGTGTGTGTGTGTGTGTGTGTGTGTGTGTATATATATATATATATATATATATATATATATATATATATATACTCTCCAAATTTTTCAAAATATGAAATATATGAATCTTATTATACACTCCTTAAAATCATTCATATTTATGTATGTGGATTTATGATCAACTATTCACAAGATTATTCTCAGAAATATTCATCCACCTTAAATACAGATTTGTTTCCTAGTACTGAAGACTAACTTCAGTGAATGGTGCACACAAATCCTAATATTTCTACAGTAAAACCTAGTTCAACATCAATGCAAGCATTTTCCTATGGGACATGATGTGTATTTTGCGGTTCATTTTTATTAAACAGTGGTACATTACTATTTCTTCAGTTTATGCACATCATATGATATATATTTCATCCACAAGTTCACAAATTTATAGGCATTTGTTTCAATTTCAATCACCTCCTGCTTCAGAACACATATATTCCTCCAGGGTTCTTGACTGGTCTTGTCATGAGACTTCTTTCCAAACACATTATTTTTGATTTTCATAATCATATTTGAAGCAAAACTCACACACTCTTCATGATAAACCATAACCCTAATATTACCGTTAGATGTATAACTGGTTGTAATGAATGTATGAATATCAATTTAAGATTTCCAGTATATTTTCAGATATCAAATCAATCCACTATTTAAAGTTGGAACCAGTTATATTATTTATTCACACTATGGTGTATTCATACATTATTTCTATATCCATTGACACAGGGTACTCCATTTTTTTCCCCCAATATTTATACGTCTTCAAAATATTGCCCCCAGTAATGGTGGAAGAAATGCTCATGTCACCTGATCTACATATAAATTTTAACACAGTAATATTCTGGACACAGAAAGCAAAAGTCACTCTTATGATTGTAGCAAAGCCTAAAAGGAAAGTGAGCATGGATTACTAAAAATATCCATGTCCCGGTTGCTTAATGCTCTAAAATGTAAATCCTATTGATAAATCCTATGTATTTGTTTCTTTCTAAGATTATATATTCAAACTCAACCCTGTTGAAAATGTCTAATCCTATCCCTCACATTATACATTGCCTGATTTCTTAATGTCTCTACTGATATCTGCTTTCCTACATATTTTCCCCATTTCATCATTGTGTCTGACTCTTCACATGTGCTGATATTTACATTCACTCTCTTATTGAAAACCAATTGCTAAAAAACTTTTGGTCCAAATCCTATACTCATTGTTGTTTCTAAACCTAGAGAATATCATCCTAAACCTACGGACTTTCCCTTTGTGACTGGATGTTCTCTTCAACTTTCAATCATCCAAGGTACAAGGTCCTATGTCATTGTATATCGATTTATCTGAGACATCTGAGCAGAACATAATTCAAAGATAAGTAACCCACTCAAGGGCCCAATGCCCATCTGAGCTTCAAATCCTGCCTAGATTTCTGTTTTCATACTTTTATTTTACCTATATATTCTTGTAAATATTGCAGATTCCCAGAAAGAATATTCATCCTGCAGAATGATTCCTAACCCAAATCGGACGTGTTATTAACCCTAACCATACACTGTTTCCTCAATCTAACTTTACAGAAGAGCAGGGACAGTGTGACCAGGAAAGTCTCAGTGGAGAAACCCTGCTTTGGGCCTTTTGCTTACCTATTTTTCTGTTGCCCTGAATGTCAGGAAGTACTTTACCTCAGGCTAACCCTTTGTGAAGCCTGAAGAAAACAGTTTTCAAATGGAAATGAATGGGCATCACCTATGGCTCTTTGCTTAATTTCTTTGGAAAGGGATGTGTCTGAATCAGCCTCTTGGCCCTGTGTGAGGCTGTGACTTAGATTCTCAGCACCTGATGGATCTAAAGAAAGATCCCATGTGTGCATCCAAAACCAAAATGGCAAAAAGTTCAGTCATTTTTGATGAAGTATCTTCCCTTCCTCTATTAGATTCCTGACCTCCATCAATTGAGAATAGGGATCCTTTGGGTCATATGAGTTCTTCAATCCCTGAAGAGGTGCTTGGGTTTCTCATGATTCCAATTCACATAAAGAATCTGTACCTATCAATCAGAAGTAGTAAGTCAATATTGCTCTCAGAAATGGTGGAAGAAATACTCATGTCACCTGATCTTCATATGCATTTATTCACAGAAATATACTGGACACTAAATTCAAAGTTCACATTTATGATTGTACCAAAGCCAAAATGAAAAATTAACACGGATTGCTAAAATCATCCATGTCCAAGATTACTTATGCTCTCAAATGTCAATCCTATTGATGACTACATATTTGTTTCTTTGTAAGATTGCATATTCAAACTCAACCCTTTGAAAATGTCTAAGCCTATCTCTCACTTTTTACTTTGACTGATTTCATAATGTCCCTATTGATATCTGCTTACCTACATATTTTTCCCACTTCATCATTGTGACAGACTCTTCACATGTGCTGACATTTAAATTCATTTTCTAACCGAAACCCTATTGCTAAAGAAATTTTGTTCCAAATCATACACTCACCCTTCTTTCTATACCTACCTACTATCTTCCTATTCCTACTGACTATCCCTTTTTGTCTGGATGTTCGCTTCTACATTCAATCATCCAAGGTACAAGGTCCCATGCCATTGTATATCGATTTATCTGAGACATCTGTGCAGAATGTAAATCAATGCTAAGTATCACAATCAAGGGCACAATGCCCTTCTGGGCTTCCAATATTACTTGGATTTCTGTTTTTATACACACTGTTCACCTCTATATTCTTATAAATTTCGCAGGTTGCCAATACCATTATTCATCCACAAAATGATTCCTAACCCAAATTGAACCTGTTATTAAGCCTAAACATACAGTGTTCCCTCAATCTTACTTTACAGAAGAGCAGGGACAGAGGTGGTCTTATAATACTGGAATGTAGGGATCCTCTACCTGCTGAAAACTTCAAAGGTCCATGCTGAAAGGATCCCTGGAGAATATGTAGGCAGTTATGAAGGACCTGAGAGAGCACAAGTCATCTTCCATGGCAAACAACCTGGTCAGGATGAAGAATTGTGTCTTAATCAGCCTCTCTCTTCTTAATGTAGAGAAGATGGACCAAATCAGGCCTGTATGGAGAGCTGTTCCCAGGTGCCTATGGTTGATATACCATTTTAACTTGTGAAATTGTCACATTAAGTAGGGGAAGCCTCCATCTCATGGGACCCTTGGAAGCAACTGTTAGGACAAAGTGGTTGCCAAGGCAGTGACCTCATTCAGATCCTGAAGGAAGTGACCTCACCTAACTTCCTCGGTGATGGAAATTGGCATCCAGGAAGCCAGGCACACAGAGCCTGTCCCAGTCCCACTCCCAGTGGTGTCACTACTTTTGAATTACCAAGGACAGAGTCAGTCTATCTTGGTACCTACAGATGTGAGAATGGCCATATGCCAGGAAAGCTCTGAAGAGGGGGCTTGTATGAGAAAACAGATAGTGGCTCACCACTGGCTTCTGACAAGTCTCAGTGAAGAAACCCTGCTTTGGTACTTTTAATTACCTATTGTTCTGTTGCTCTGAATGTCAGGAAGTTTTTTGCCTCCGGCCACCCCTTTGGGAAGCCTGAAGAAAAGAGTTTTCAAATGGAAATGAATGGGCATCATCTGTGGCTCCTTGCTTAATTGCTTTGGAAAGGGATGTGTCTGAATCAGCCTCTTGGCCCTGTGTGAGGCTATGGCTAAGATTCTCAGCACCTGATGGATCTAAAGAAACATCCCACGTTTGCATCCAAAACCTAAAGGGCCAAAAGAGCAGTCCTTGTGGATGAAGTCTCTCACCTTCCTCTGTAAGGTTCCTGACGTCCATCTATGAGAATAGGGATCCTTTGGGTCCAATGAGTTCTTCAAAGCCCTGCAGAGACTAGACCATACGTTCATAGGTTTCTCATGACTCCAATTAACATAAAGAATCTAAACCCCGCAGTCATTAGGCCTCAAAATGGAGAATCAGAGCAGTATTAAGGCAGGCCTCTTTGATCACTCCTGGTTCACAGGAAGGGTCTCCCAGCCACACTGACTTTAGGCAAATGGGGGCAAGGGCCCTTATTTTGGATACTGTCTTTGGCTGTGCCCCTCATGAAAAACTACAGCCTGAGGTTATGATGAGTATCGATATGAAAGAAGATGAGGGCCATGTGGAAGTGTTTTGGTTTTAATTGTGGTCATTTTTGTGGCTGTTGGAAAAGATGACGGGTCCACCTGGTCTTGAACACTGGTGTGATTCCTCTTAGAGACTGAGTTATGGAATGGACCTCAAAGAAGTATTGCCATGTATTGTGTTGGGATTTTAGGATGCCACGCATGAGAGTTGCCCTTGGAAACTGAGATCTAGGCCCAGGGTGGCTTTCCACAGAGCACTGG
The DNA here is from genome assembly GCF_048772815.1 of Callospermophilus lateralis. NCBI lineage: Eukaryota > Metazoa > Chordata > Mammalia > Rodentia > Sciuridae > Callospermophilus > Callospermophilus lateralis. The sequence continues at coordinate 101,095 of NW_027512771.1, forward strand.
GAATCTCAGGAAGAATATCACATGATTTTATCCTTAAAGAATTGGCAGCCATTGTTGCAAGTCAAAACGCAAATGGACCACACATTGTAGACCTCAAACGCCTGGCTTAATGTGACCTTTTTGCCTGTCTTTGGGAAGCCTTGCCTGTTAGAATTCTCCAGAGCTTTTATTGAAATGAGCTTTCTCTCCATTTAATGGTTCCTGAATGAATTGAAACCCACAGTGCCTCCAACTTCATCCTTGAAAAATGCCTGATAAATACCATGAAATTTTTGAAATTCCCATGACCACTTCGCACTGTAGAATCTTTGGATGTCCTATTGATGATCACTAGTGTACCAGACAGTGTCTGATTGACTGGGTTTCATGGAAATGGTGTAGAACAGAGATGGCAGTAATTTGGAGCCTGCTAAGTAGTTGGCCTAGAGAAGTGCTGTGACAGTGTGTGTTAAAACATCTGTGGTTGGGTGATGTGGATCTGCCATTGGCTTTCAAATGGTTTGTGACTGACATGGTGCAGCCCCCAGACCCTTGTATGTAAAGGCATGTTGTTATATGGAGAGGTTTCAGTGCAATGTTTAGAATCAGATTGCTAAGGTGAAGGGGGCAAGCTATGTGGGATAGAAGCCTGATTGGTGCATTCTACTGCAGACCCTTACCCACCACATGTGACAGAACTCCCTCCAGTACTGTGTCCCAGTTGAACTCTTCGTATTTCATGAAGCAAATACCAAACTCCCAGTGCAGCTGCAAGAAACACAACAAAAAGTGGAGGATGAGCAAATGGCTTCCAAACTGGAAGACACTTAGCCCCCAGTGACAACAGTTTACCTACAAAGAGAGAATTCAGCACTGCTGCCTCATGTCCTTTGGAAAATAAGAAACCATGTCCTCCAGGTCACATACATGCAGACCCAGCTTAACGGTCTCACTACAAAGGGAGCTAAAGCTCCTGACAACAACATATATTTCAAGTGCCCAACCTCAGAGGCAGTTTCTCAAGAAGTCTTTAGTCCAGCAGAGCTCCATGTTTTTGGAGTTTTACCCTCTCCCTTACATTTGGAAACTCCTCTAGCACCTCCAAAGTTGTGAACTCCTGAGCATTTTCCATTCTTGATGTGTATTCACAGATTTTCTAACTCTTCTCCTCTAATTGTGTCTTAGTTGGGGTGAAGGTAATGTCAAGGCATTGTTCTGAATGAGAGTGTGAAGATTTTTGGGTAGCACATATTTGCATACACATTGGATTCTTTCTCCATTTTTCCATTTGAAATACTGAATCCCTGACTGTAAGGGGTAGAAGGAATTCTCCTTCAAAGAATAGCCTGACACTTACAAGAAACAGCCCCCAGGGAGACATCCTGTCTGGGAGACATCCTGTAGTCATCTGTGTTCCTGAGACATCCTGTGGCCATCTGTCTTCCTGAAATATCCTGAGGTTATCTCACCTTGTGAAGACATCCAGGAACTGCCGATAAGAGAGCTTTCAAATCTCCAGCATATAAATTCCCCTGTGTGAACAATAAAAGTTTGCATCTTGATCAGAACTTTTGTCTTGCTGTCATCTCTCGTGTCTCTTGTCCCTTCATTCCTCCCCATCTAGGTTTGCTACCCACGTTGATGTGTCCTGCAGGCCGGGACAACTGGCGCCCAACGACTGGGGCTCGAGCCTTTGACTGAGGGGGAACCCCGTCTTCCTGGAAGATTTGGACAAGCGGAACTCGCGATTGCCTCAGCAGACACCACTGAGAGACAGATCCAGGAGGAGAGTGGGGATGACGTACAGTGAGTGACCCACCATGGGACAAGCAGTTTCGTCACATGATTTGTTTTTGTCAGGCCACAAGGAATCCTTAAATACATGGGGGCACGTGTTAAGAAAAATGACTTAAAATTTTTCTTTTCATACATCGAAAAATTGTTTCCATGGTTTCCCCTTGAAGGGACCATTGATGGTAAAAGATGGCTTAGAGTAGGAGACATTTTAAAAGATTATTATGAATCCTTTGGCCCAGAAGAAGTGTCTGTTCCTACCTTTTCTTTCTGGAAATAAATTAGTGAAATTCTTAAAAGTTCACCCTTTCACAATGGTACCTTAATACTTGTCAGGATTGGGGAAGAGACTATGCAAAAGACCTCTCGTCCCTTCTCGGCATGCCCATCAGTTAGTATAGACATAGACCCTTCTTAGTCTCCCGAGGACCCTGGGAACCTTCCTGATCTTCCTCAAAATCCCACCCTAATGAATAAGGCTCCAATGATTTCCAACCGCCATTATGCAGTTTTAAATCCCAGAGAAACATTGACCCCTGGGGAGGAGGCTACCTTGGAGAAGGAAGCAGCTCGCTACCATTCAGAAGACCCTCCACCTCTCAGGACCCTGCCACAGCCTATAGGACTTACACATTCCACTCCCTCCTATATGGCTCCTGCCTTTTGTGCTCTGGCCCTTCAGGGGCCAAATGTCCCCCCAGATATTTTTTCCCCACTTCCCTTGCCTAACCTGGCTCCCTTGAGAGAGTCTCTCCAACATGGATGGTAACAGATCCAATTTTTAAAAGAATAAAGATCCCTTGACTCTGAGCTCTCTCCATTAGCCTTAGGAATGGAGTCAAGACAAGCTGGCCCACAGTGGTCTAATACAAAGGCTAAGCCGCTCCATCGGCCTGTGCTCGCCTTCCCAGTCACCACCAGTCAGATAGATAAGCCTGCTCAGGTTGAGGTCAAAGACTTAGAAGAGGATCAAGAGGAGGAAGCGGGGGAAATGGATCAAGGAGATCAGGACTTAGAGGATGAGAAGTTCACCCCTAGGCAGGAAGGAACCCAGAGTGTCTACAAAAAATTTAGCCTCCATTTTCTTGAAAAACTTAAAAAGGCTTGTGCTCACTATGGCCCCACTGTGCCCTACACGTTGGCTTTATTAGAAAGCCACAGCACACAATTTCTTACTCCCAATGATTGGAAATTTTTAGACCGAGCTGCCCTCAGTGCCGGAGACTTCCTGCTATGGAATGCAGATTTCAAAGAGCCCTGTCAGAAACTGCTCAAAAAAAATTTAACAAAGGCCTCCTCTAAATCCTGGACTTATGTTAAGCTAGTGGGCAATGCAACTTTTGACACTAAAACTAAACAGGCACGTTTCCCTGCTGGACTTTTTGTGCAGATTTAGATGGCTGGCTTACATACTTGGAGACGCTACCCTGAAAGGGCCTCGGCTATCACTTCCCTGGCAAGAATTCGACAAGGGCCTGACGAGCCTTATAGCGACTTTGTTCCCCGGCTTAACCTAGATGCGGAATGCTTGCTTGGACCAAGCGAAAGCGAAAGCACCTTTGTAAAACATCTTGCCTTTGAAAACGCCAACCCAGCATGTCAGGATGTTCTTCGACATCATAAGGATAAAGGGAAACTTTCTGACTTTATTAGAGTCTGTGCAGGGGTGGGTGCAGCCCATGCCATGGATCTCACTTTAGTGCTCCCTTTACCAAGGCCTTTTACAATCCTGGCTCACGTATTTGCTTTACTTGTAAACAACCAGGCCATTTTGCATGCAAGTGTCCGACAGGCAAACAAAGAGTAAGAATAGCGTCTCCTCAAACTGGAGCTAAACCGCCCCCAGCTACACTTTGTCCTTGATATGGTAAAGGTCATCACTGGGCCAGTGAGTGTAGATCAATGACAAATGCCCTCGGACAGCCTATTTCTTCCTGCTTCTCAGGAAACTCCCTGAGGCAATAAAGTTTGTTCCCTTCCAAACTCCCAACCTACCTCAAAATCCTTCTCCACAATTGGCTCCCTCCAACTACCCACTCCAGGCAGTGCACGATTGGACCTCTGTACCACCACTGATACAACATTAGACTCAATGCAAGGGCCCCAGATAATACCAACTGGAATTATGGGTCCCCCTCCATCTCATACATGTGCCCTTATTCTTGGAAGAGCCTCTACTACCTTACAAGGTGTTCAGGTCTTCCCTGGCATTAATGATAATGATTTCACTGGAGAAATAAAAATACTGGCCACAGTTATTAATAGAGTTGCGGCCATCCCAGGAGGAAAAAGTCTTGCACAATTAATACTCCTTCCCTTAGATTAAGGGGTACTTCCACCACCCAAACCTACTGTGGGGACTGCCTCCTTGGGCTCCTCTGAGGTATATTGGGTTCATCCCATTTCTCATAATAGACACACCCTTACCTTACTTATTGAAGGAAAGGAATTCCAAGCAATTTTAGTTACTGGAGTTGATGCGACAATTATTTCTCAAAAATACTGGCGATCAGGTTGGCCCCTCACCCCATCCTTGACTGACCTTAAAGGGATAGGAAAGTCAAAAAATCCTCTGGTCAGCTCTATTGCTCTTAGCTGGACTGATAAAGAGGGTAATAAGGGAACTGTCACTTCTTTCGTTGTTCCTGACCTCCCTGTTTACCTATGGGCCCGAGATATTTTGAGTCAAATGGAAGTTATTCTTGCCAGTCCCAATTCCGTGATGACTCATCAAATGCTCCGTATGAATTTTGTCCCTGGTACAGGCCTTGGGAGGCTGAGACAAGGACTGGTGGGGCCTATACAACCCATAAAAAAAAAAAAAAACAAATACATATGGACTTGGATATTTGGATTTTTAGTGTCGGTCCCTGACCCTCCTGTACCCCATGGAGATAAAATTATTTGGGAGACTCAGACTCTTGTGTGGGTGGATCAGTGGCCCCTTACCCAAGAAAATTTGGAGGCTGCCTCCATGTTAGTGAAGGAACAGCTGGCAGCCTGCCATGTAGAGCCCTCAACCTCACCATCGTACACTCCTATTTTTGTTATCAAGAAAAATTCAGGCAAGTGGCGCCTTTTACAAGATTTGTGTGCCATTAATAAAGTTATACTCCTGATGGGAGCACTACAGCCAGACATTCCCACACCAGTGGTTATTCACAAAAACTATTGTAAAATGGTTATGGACTTAAAAGTTTGCTTTTTTACCATTCCTTTACATCCTGAGGATAGACCCTAATTTGCCTTTAGTCTTTCTTGCATTAATATTCAGGGCCCTATGCAGAGACTTCAATGGAAGGTTCTTCCCCAAGGTATGGCCAACAGCCCTACTCTTTGCCAAAAATACGTTGCTCAAGCAGTAGACCCTGTGAGAGAGTGAGGGCCACAAATTTATATTTTACATTATATGGATGATTTGTTAATTGCTGCACCTAATACCCATGACCTTAATAATTGTTACTTGGACTTTTACAAAATCCTCACTACCTTGGGACTACAGATAGCTCCTAATAAGGTTCAAACACAGGACTCTTATAAGAGTTTGAGCCTTAAAATTCTAGAAAATCAGATCCAAATTTCTAAAATACAACGACGTGTGGACCATCTTCACACCCTTAAAGATTTTCAGAAATTACTGAGGGATATTCAATGTCTAATAACATATTTAAAATTATGCACTTGTGTACTTTTGACCCTTAATGATATTTTGAGAGGTAATTCCCACCCCTCCTCCCCTCAAAATCTTACTCCCAAGGCATGACAGGCATTAAACCAAGTCACAGAAGCCATTGCCCAACAATTTGTTACACAAATTTCTTATAACCTTCCTCTGGTTCTGGTTATTTTACACACTCCTCATACACCCACAGGAATATTTTGGCAGCGAGATCCACATTTTAAAAATAAAGACTGCCCCTTGTTTTGGGTCCATTTACCCACCACATCCTCAAAGTTTATTACTGTTTATGTTGCTCAGGTAGCTTCTATTATTTTTAAAGGTCATTTGATTTCTCTACAAAGACCCTGATAATATTTTTATTAAATATACTAAGGACCAAACCCAATTTTTACTAGAGACAAGGGATGAATGTGGTATTGCCCTATCAGGCTTTTGGGAACAATTGATCACTACCTCCCCAATGACCCCCTTTTACATTTTGTCCAGTTACATCCATTTACTTTTCCTGAAATTACTCAAAAGGCTTCCAATCCTCAAGTCCTTACTGTCTTTACAGACGGTTCCTCTAATGGCTGAGCGGTCTTTGTTGTCAATAACAAGCCTACCACCTTTGATACTGTCTATCAGTCACCACAGTTTGTGGAATTGTTTGACATAACACAAGTTTTTATAACATTTTTGATAATCCTGTTAATATTTATAAAGACAGTGCCTACATTGCTCATTCTGTGCACCTGCTGGTGATTTCACCCCCCATTAAGGCTTCTAACAATGCGGCCTTTCTGTTTCACCAGCTTCAGCAGCTAATTCAGCCCAGACAACACCCATTTTTCTTAGGACACATCAGGGCACACTCTGATTATCCCAGCCCTCTAATTCAAGGTAATGCCCAAGCTTATGCAGCAACTCGTTCCATCTTTCCAATTTTTGTTGGCTGCATTCAAAAGGCCACGGAGTTACACAATATACACCATTTAAATTTCCAGAGCCTTTGATTACTTGGTAAAATTACCAGGCAACAGGCACGAGAAATAGTAAAAGCATGCCCTGGTTGTGCTGTCTCCCTCCCCATTCAACACTTGGGAGTTAACCCCCGAGGATTACTGCCCGATCAGTTTTGGCAAATGGATGTTACTCATTTTCTTGAATTTGTAATAACCAAATATTTACACGTTTCTGTAGATACCTTCAGCGGCTTTATTTTTGTATCACCACATTCCAGAGAGGCTACCAAAGATGTCCTTTCTCATCTTGTTTCATCCTTTTCTGTTATGGGTAAACCAATACATATTAAAACAGAAATTTATCCTACATATACCATTGCCAAGTTTAAACAGTTTTGTGCTACCTTGCAAAATTGTCATACTACTAGAATTCCATACAAACCTCAGGGCCAAGGCATTGTGGAACTTGCCCACCTTAACTTAAAAACTTGGCTAACCCTCCTTAAGGCTTGCTCCCTTGTATTTACCACACCCAGGCATCGCCTTAACAATGCATTATTTGCACTTATTTTTCTTACCCTAGACAATGAAGGCGATTCGGCAGCAGACAGACACTGCCATCCCTCGTCCAATTCTGTTCACCCACCTGTTATGTGACACAATCCCCTTACAAATAAATGGAAAGGCCCAGATCCTGTCCTCATCTGGGGAGGAGGCTCAGCTTGTATTTTGGACCAAGATCAAACAGCCCCAAGATGGTTACCAGAACTCCTGGTTAAACAGGTTAATGACTTACCTCAAAACAGGGACAGAGGCACTCCTCATGAGGACAAAATTTCCTCTTTTTCAGATGCAGCCAACAATCTGCCAGCCTTGGAATAACAGTTCCTGTGGGCACAGGTACACTGGCTTAGGCACGTCTATTCACTCTTACCATCGCCTGTCTCAACAAATTATAAACTCCATCAGGAACAACTGATAAAAACTCTATCAGGAACCATTAAAGATTTGCAGGACCAAATAGACTCCCTGGCAGAAGTGTTCCTTCAAAAAAGATGAGGCTTAAATTTGCTGACAGCTAACCAGGGAGGTATTTGCTTGGCCTTAGGGGAACGATGCTGCATTTATGCCAATAATTCTGGCAAAGTATGCACTAAAATTAAGCAGCTTCAAGAAGATCTAGAAAAGAGATGAAGGGAAATATTTGAAAATCCCCTCTGGACTGGGCTTAATGGATTTTTACCCTACCTTCTTCCCCTATTAGGCTCTTTGTTGGGTTTACTTTTAATGGTGTCCCTAGGACCCTGCATTATAAACAGGCTGGTACAATTTATTAAAGAACAGATTAATATTTTGGCCTCTAAGCCCATACAGGTCCACTATCATCACCTGGATATTGAAGACCGTGCTGTCAACATTTAAAAGGATGTTCTACCCTCCTCACAAGCTTATTTCTTAAGTTTGCATGCCCACAGATCTCGCTTTCTTACATAAAACTCTAAGTAACAGCTCTGACCAACCATCTTCTGCACTTGCCATAAGGGTTCGTCCTCCATGGGCCCCTCTGCTTGGGGGAGGACGCACCCATGGAGTGAGGACGTTAGGGCATAATAACGGAGGGTGCAGGAAGGACTGCAGGAGGATGGATACATGGTTCCCAAAACCCAAGTCTTCTGAGTGACATGCTCTGGTGCATGGCAGTTGGCATGCTTCCCCCTCAAAGCCGTCTCCTCAAAAAACATGCCAAGGCCACCACGAAATGTAGTAAACATGCTCGATCAGATCAGGAGATATTCTAAGGCCTGCTAGAGAAACAGGGCCTCTATAACCCCCTAAAACATTGGCCTGTAAGGTATGGTCAAATATTTTATATAAGAAAGGGAGGAGATGTCAGGGGCTAGAAGGAAGTTCTCCTTCAAAGAATAGCCTGACACTTACAAGAAATAGCCCCCTGCGAGATATCCTGCCTGGGAGACATCCCGAAGCCATCTATCACGCTGAGACATCCTGCAGCTATCCATCTTCCTGAAATATCCTGAGGTTATCTCACCCTGTGAAGACATCCAGCAACTGCCAATAAGAGAGCTTTCTCATCCGCAACATATAAATACACTGTGAGAACTATAAAAGTTTTCAGCATGATCAGAACTGTTGTCTTGCTGTCATCTCTCATGACTCTTGTCCCTTCATTCCTCCCCAACAAGGTTCAACGCCCACGTTGAAGTGTCCAGCCGGCCCGGACACCTGACACTAAACCATAACCTACTAGACTCTGACTACTAATACTAATATGATGGAGAAAAATAATCCAAACAGAATGGAAATGCAAGCAGTACAGATGAGGCATGGTGTATAGTTGGACTTGCCTTTTGAATGATATAGGGTAGGTGTTATAAATCTAGCTAATTTTTAATTGAAATAGTTCTCCACATGTTTTTTAAAGTTAACAAATATGTGAATACCTGTCTCCCATTCTCTGTAGCCAATTCAGCACATGTATTTTTATATGCACATATAGAATCCTACCTGGTATCACACGTATATTCTTCTGAGGTGTCTGACTTGGCAAATACAAATTGTGAGAAGAGTTCACTCCTCCTAAACTCTGTTGGAACTGAAAATTCAACCTGTGGGTGAGCGTCCTAGTAGAACAACTTTATACATAAATCCATGTTCAGTAAAATAAATATTTTTGCATCTGTGGCTGATGTACATTTCATGAAGAATTTCGATTGGCATATATATTGCTACATCTTATTGTCTGTTTTTGTTTTTTTAATATATATATATATATATATATATATATATATATATATGTATATATATATATATATATATATATATATATATATATATACATATATATGTACACTCTCCAAATTTTTCCAAATATAAAATATATGTGTCTTATATACACTACCTAAATTCATTCATGTTCATGTATGTGGATTTATAATCAACATTTTACAAGATTATTCTCAGAAATATTAATCCACCTGAAATACATATTTGTTTCCTATTACTGAAAACTAACTTCAGTGAATGGTGCATACAATCCTAATATGTCTACATTAACTGACCCTGTTTAACATCAATGCAAGTAGATTCCTATGGGACATGATGTTTATTTTGAAGTTTATTTTATTCAACACTGGTACAATACAATTTCTACAGTTTACGAACATCATAGGACATATATTTCATCCATTAGTTCACAAATTTATAGGCATTTGATTCACTTTCAATCATTTACTGATTCAGAACACATGTATTCCTCCAGGTTTCTTGACTGGTCTTTTCATGAGACTTCATTTCAAACACATTATTTTCGATTTCCATAATCATTTTGAAGCAAAACTCACACACTCTTCATGATAAAACATAACCCTAATATTACCATTAGATGTATTACTGGTTGGAATGAATAATTGTATATCAATATAAGATTTTCTGTATATATTCAGATATCAATTCAATCCATTATTTAAAGTTGGAACCAATTATATTATTTATTCACAGTATGGTCTATTCATGCATTATCTCTACATTCATAGACAAAGGGTACATCTATTTGTAACCCCAATACTAATTTATTCGTCTTCAAAATGTTGCTCCCAGAAATGGTGGAAGAAATACTCATGTCACCTGATCTACGTATGCATTTATCACAGTAATATTCTGGACACAATAAGCAGAGGTCACACTTATGATTATACCAAAGCCTAAATGGAAAGTGAGCATGGATTACTAAAAACATTCATGTCCAGGTTGCCTAATGCTCTCAAATGTCAATCTTATTTATGACAACATATTTGTTTCTTCCTAAGACTATATATTCAACCTCAACTCTGTTCAAATGTCTAATCCTATCACTCACTTTATACTTTCCCTGATTTCCTAATGTCTCTATTGATATCTGCTTTCCTAAATATTTTCACCAGTTCACCATTTTGACTAACACTTCACATGTGCTGACATTTACGTTCACTGTCTATGTGATACCCTATTGCTAAAGAACTTTTGGTCCAATTCCTGTACTCACTCTTCTTCTGAAACCTACAGAATATCTTCCTAATCCTACCGACAATCCCAGTTTGAGTGGATACTCACTTCTACATTCAATCATCCAAGGTACAAGGTCCTATGCCATTGATTATTGATTTATCTGAAACATCTTTGCAGAACATGAATCAAAGCTAAGTATCCCAATCAAGAGCGCAATGCCCTTCTGGGATTCCAATCTTGCCTAGATTTCTGTTTTCATACTTATATTTCACCTATATATTCTTATAAATATCACAGGTTCCCAATACTATTATTCATCAAGCAGAATGAATAAATCAAATTTGAATAAGCCCAAATCAAAACCTGTTATTAAGCGAAACCATACACTGTTCCCTCAATCTAACTTTACAGAAGAGCAGGGACAGTGTTGGTCCTAAAATAGAGGAATGTAGGGAATCTTCCACCTGTTGAAAAACTCAAAGTTTCATGAAGAAGTGATCCCTGGAGTAGATATAGGCACCACTGAAGGACCTGAGAGAGCAAAAGTCAAATTCCATGGCAAACAACCTGGTCAGGATGAAAGGTTGTTACTGAATCAGCCTCTCTGTTCTTTTTATTATTATTGGTTGTTCAAAACCTTACAAATCTTTTGACATAACATATTCGTACATTAGCATACATTAGCTTCAAGTGATTTATGAACTCCCATTTTTACCCCAGATACAGATTGAAGAATCACATCGGTTACACATCCACATTTTTACATAATGCCATACTAGTAATTGTTGTATTCTGCTACCGTTCCTATCCTCTACTATCCCCCCTCCTCTCCCCTCCCATCTTCTCTGTCTACCCCATCTACTGTAATTCATTTCTCACCTTGTTATTTTCCCATTCCATTCACAACCTCTAATATGTAATTTAGTATAACAATGAGGGTCTCCCTCCATTTCCATGCTATTCCTCTTTTCTCTCTCTTTCCCTCCCACCTCATGTTTCTGTTTAATGTTAATCTTTTCTTCCTGCTCTTTCTCCCTGCTCTATTCTTAGTTGCTCTCATTATATCAAAGAAGACATTTGGTATTTGTTTTTTAGGGATTGGCTAGCTTCAATAAGCATAATCTGCTCTAGTGCCACCCATTAGAATATGGACCCAAACAGTCCTGTTTGGAGAGCTGGTCCTGGGTGCCTATGGTTGATATACATTCTAACTTGTGAAAGTGTCACAGGACGTAGGGGCAGCCTCCATCTCATGGGACCCTTGGAAGCAACTGTTAGGACAAAGTGGTTGCTAAGGCAGTGACCTCATTCAGTTCCTGAAGGAAGTGACCTCACCTCACTTCCTTGGTGATGGAACTCTAAGAACTTGTTATCAAGGAAGACAGGCACCCAGAGCCTGTCCCAGTCCCAGTCCCAGTGGTCTCACTTGTTTAGATATACCAAGGACAGAGTCAGTCTTTCTTGGTACCTACTGATATGAGAATGGCCAAATGCCAGAAAAGCTCTGAAGAGGGGCCTTTCCTGAGAAAGCAGATAGTGGTTCACCACAGGCTCCTGACATCTTCACAGAGTTGGTTAAGGAGACCAGATCTGAGACAGGACAGGCCATTTCGGGGGAACATACTATGGCCCACCAGTCAGAGGACACTCTGGATAGTCACCGACCTACTTTGGGGAAGGAGGTGCCTCTGTGGGTGTCGCTGTGTGTTTGTGGAATTGTCTCATGTTCTGAGAATAGATAGAAAAGGAGTTTTGTTTGGTTTTGAGTGAACTGTTTCTATTAAGTCATTTGACAAGGCGAGTGTTTCTATGTCTGTGTATCCCACTGTGTCCATGGTTATAGACATCAGAAAAGAGAATGCATCAATTGATGTGTCCTGTCTAGTAGAAAGCTTCCCATCATTTATTCTGCCAAATTGATGAATGGATTTTGGCTTGCTTTATCGATGGGCAACACGTGCTATCTTCCAAAGTTCCTGTGTTCTTACTGAATTCTGGCCACTCTACAGAATAGGCTCATGGTTTTGTGTCCAAGATATGTACCACTTCCAAGCCCTGTTACATGGCCATGTACTGGATAGCTGAAGGAAATGGCGAGCATCTCAGAAAACTCAGATATCAGTGTGACCAATAAAGTCTCAGTGGAGAAACCCTGCTTTGCTTACCTATTGTTCTGTTGCCCTGAATGTCAGGAAGGTCTTTGCCTCAGGCCACCCCTTTGTGAAGCCTGAAGAAAACAGGTTTCAAATGGAAATGAATGGGCATCACCTGTGCCTCTTTGCTTAATTTCTTTGGAAAGGGATGTGTCTGAATCCGCCTCTTTTCCCTGTTTGAGGCAATGGCTTAGATTCTCAGCACCTGATGTATCTTAAGAATGATCCCATGTGTGCATCCAAAACCAAAATGGCCAAAAGAGCAGTCATTGTGGATGAAGTCTCTCCCCTTCTTCTGTTAGGTTCCTGACCTCCATCAAGTGAGAATAGGGATCCTCTGGGTCAAATGATTTCTTCAAACCCTTCAGAAGCTAGCCGATAAGTGCTTGGGTTTTCTAATGACTCCAATTCACATAAAAAAATAAACCCCACAGTCAGTAGGCCTCAAATTGGAGAAGCAGAGAAGTATTAACAGCAGGCCTATTTGATCACTCCTGGTTCACAGGAAGTGTGTCCAGGCAACCCTGATTTTAGGCCATTAAGGGGCAAGGGAGATTATTTTGGAGACTGTCTTGGGCTTCGCCCCTCATGGAAACACCCAGCCAGAGGTTATGATGAGTGTCTATATGAAAGATCATGAGGGCCATGTGGGAGTGTTTTGGTTTTAATTGTGGCCATTTGTTTGGTGGTTTGAAGAGATGACTGGGTCCACATTGACATGAACTCTGGTGTGATTCCCCTTAGAGACTGAGTTCTGGAACTGAACTCAGAGAATTATTGCCATGAATTGTGTTGGAATTTTAGGAGGCCATGCATGAGAGTCCCCCTTGAAAACTGAGATCTAGGCCCAGGGTGGCTTTCAACAGAGCACTGGGAATCACAGCCAAGATATCACGTGATTTTATTCTGAAAGACTTGGCAGCAATAGTTGAGAGTCGAAACACACATGGACCTCATTGTAGACCACAATGGGCCTGGCTTCATGTGACCATTTGGCCACTTTTTGAGAAGCCTTGCCTGTGAGAATTCTCCAAAGCTTTCAGTGAAATGTGCTTCCTCTACATTTAATGGTTCTGGAGTCAATTTTAACCCACAGTGCCTCCAACATCATCATTGAAAAATGGCTACAAAAATACCATAAAATTTTTGAAATTCCCATGACCAGGTGGCAATGGAGGACCTTTGGATGTCCTGTTGCTGATCATGAGTATACCAGACAGTGCTTTGATTGACTGGGTTTTATGAAAATCGTGTAGAACAGAGATGCCAATAAGTTGGAGCCTGCTGAGTAGTGGGCCTAGAGCCGTGGTGGTCAGGTGTGTAATAAAACATCTGTGGTGGGGCCTTGTGGATCTTCCATTGGCTTCCAAATGGCTTGTGACTGACATGGTGCAGCCAGCAGTCCCTTCTATGTAAAGGCATCTTGTAATATTGTGAGATTTCAGGGCAATGTTCAGAATCATGTTGCTATGGTCAATGGGGCAATATATGTGGGCTAGAAGTATGTTTGGTGCATTCTCCTACAGAAACTGACCCACCACATGTGACAGAACTCTCTCCAGCACTGTGATCCACTAAAACTCCTTGTATTTTTGAATCAAATAGCAAACTCCCAGTGCAGCAGCAAGAAACACCATGAAATTTGGAGGATGACCAAATGGCTTCACAGTCCACATGGGGAGACACTTAGACCCCAGTGGTCATAGTTTACCTACAAAGAGCAAATTCAGCACTTCTGCCTCATCTTCACTGGAAAATAAGAAACCATGTCCTCCAGGTCACATAGATGCAGACCCAGCTTTGATGGTCTCACTACAAATGAAGCTAAAGCTCCAGAAAACAACATATTTTTCAGGTGCCCAACCTCAGAGGCAGTTCTTCAAGAAGTCTTTAGGCCAGCAGAGCTCCATGTTTGTGGAGTGTTTTCCCTGTCCCTTACTTTTGGGAACTCCTCTACCACCTCCAGTGTTGTGAACTACTGAGCATATTCCATTCCAGATATGTATTCACAGATTTTCTAACACTTCTCCTCTAACTGTGTCTTACTTGGGGCAAAAGTAATGTCAAGCCATAGTTCTTGATGAGAGTGGGAACATTTTTGTGTAGCACATATTTGCATACACATTGGATTCATTTTCCAATTTTCCATTTGAAATACTGAATCCCTGACACTAACACCTACCCTACTATACTCTAACTACTAATCGTAATATCATGGAGAATAATAACCCAATCAGAATAGATATACAAGCAGTTCAGAGGAGGCATGTTTGGTATTGTTGGACTTGCCTTATGCATTATATACGGTAGGAGTTATAAATCTAGTCAATTTTTTTGTTGAAATAGTTCTCCATGTGTTTTTAAAGTTCACAAATATGTGAATTTATTTCTCCCTTTCTCTGTAGCCTAGTCAGCAAATGTATTTTTATAAGCATATATAGAATCCTACCTGGTATCACACGTACATTTTTGTGAGATGGCTGACTTGGCAGATACAAATTGTGAGAAGATATCACTCCTCCTAAACGCTGTTGAAACTGAAAATTCAACCTATGGGTGAGCCTCCTATTTGAACAACATTATACATAAATCCATGTTCAGTAAATTTAATATTGTTGGATCCGTGGATGATATGTATTTCATGATAAATTTTGGTTGGCATACATAATGCTACATTGTAATGTCTCTGTATATATATATATATATATATATATATATATATATACTCTCCAGATTTTTCAAAATATGAAATATATGTGCCTTATTGTGCACTCCCCAAATTCATTCATATTCATGTATGTGGATTTATAATCAACTTTTCAAAAGATTATTCTCACAAATATTCATCAACCTGAAATACATATTGGTTGCCTAGTACTGAAAACTATCTTCAGTAAATGGTGCATACAAAACCTAATATTTCAACATTGCAAGTTGGCCGCAAATAGAGTGCATCACACCCAAGGTACCACGCCACATTGCAGGTGAATAACGAGTTAGAATGACAAAAGAATATCTTGTTAGGATCTTACAGAAAAATGGGTGTGCACCGAAACCTAAAAGAATAATTTCCACCAACGAGGCCCGGTAATTGAGTCTCAAACGCGAGCTGAATATGCAACTGGAGATCCGGGCTTACTGATCCATGCGGCCCGCCCCGTGGCTGCAGACATCGGGGCACCACCGAGAAGCGACTAGCATCCAGGGAGAAACGTTGCTGCAGATTCTGTGGAATCCTGCCGGCTGACCCCCCACTGAGCCCCAGGCCGAGTTCGGGATTTCAGTCAGGGAAGGAAGCGCTACAGTTCTATGCCCCACAACGGAAACTCCACCAAGGAAACCAACGGCCACCATCTTGGAGAGCTGAAGTAACCACCGCCACTCTCCGACAGATTGCAACAATAAAACAGTTGTGTGTTTTCCGCTCATCTCCCATACAGTAGGAAATTTGCATAAAATCTCTCCTAAGCTTTCCAGGGGAGGGATTTTCAGAGAGAGCCTGCATAAAGAGGGGGGGGACTAGAGACACCTGACCTTCAACTCCCCCTCCCATCAGTGGTGAAAACGAAATCTGTCTAGCCAGCGATGGGGGAGGGGCAAACGGAAAAAATAAAAAAACAGAGTGCTGGGGTTCCCAATAGACACAATCCACACCAAAGAAACGGCAAGCCAGAGTACAGTTTGAGCTCTCGAGGGCATTACTCAGGGGAAATCTGGTCTAGCAGGAGAAACCAGGACTAGCAGGAGAAACCAGGGGACTAGAGGCCAGGCCCGCGTGACTGGGCGCCTGGAGAACGCTCGCCCGCCGGCAACAGCCGGCCCGCTGCAGGTGCGACTGGACGGCTGGAGACTGCCTGCCCACCAGCGACCAATCGCCTGCCATATGCCCGCCCTAATGGGTGGCTAGAGATCGCACAACCGCCGGTGACAGCCCACCCGCTGACTGCGCAACTGGACAGCTTGTGACCACCTGCACGCCGGCGACCGGGAGCTGAAACCAAACAGAGACAGTACAGTCCCACACCCCCATGCGAACACCCGGGCAAAGAGCCTGGGGCCCACCATAGCAGAGAGGTGACATCACTGGAGCTCGGCCGTCGGAATTCCTTCCCAGTGGAATCCACTTTAGCATTCACAGTCTACCAACACAAAGGAGAGACCATAGAGATATTTAAAACCAAAACAAATATATAGAAGAGAGCAGAAACACAGCAATCAAATGGAGCTGGAAAGTAATGTGAACTTCATGAAAAAACAAGGGAAAAAGGTGTACAAATAATGCCGGACAACTTAATTCTACAGGAGGACCTAGAATCATCAGAAACAGGGATAGGGAAAAAACTCAATGCATCCCTACCTCAGATGGAAAGAAATATTAGAGAAGACATGAGGCAGCAAGTAAAAGCAATAAAAGAATATTTTGAAAATGAATTAAACAAACAAATTCAAATGGCAAAGAACGAGCTTTACCAAAAGACAGAGATCTTAAAAAAAATCAAACAGTAATCCTAGGAATGCAGAAAAATATAAACCACATTAAAAATTCAAACGAGAATATTGTAAATAGACAAGATCAAGTAGAAGTCAGAAGATCAGATAATGAAGACAAAGTTTATCAACTTGAAAAGAATATAGTCAACATAGAAAAGATGCTTATATCCCATGAGCAATCTATTTAAGAGATATGGGATGTCATAAAAAAACAAATTTGAGAGTCATCAGGATAGAAGAAGGCAGAGAGATTCAAACCAAAGGAATGGACAACATATTAAATGAAATAATTCTAGAAAACTTCCCAGAGATGAAAGATGGAATGGATTGCCAAATCCTTGAAGCCTACATGACCTCAAACATTCAAAACCATAATAGACCAAATCCAAGACATAGAATTATGAAGATAGCCAACATACAGAACAAAGAGAGAATATTAAAAGCTAAAAGGGAAATGAGGCAGATTACATTCTGGGGTAAACCAATTAGGTTAACGACTGATTTTTCATCACAAACTTTGAAAGCGAGTAGATCCTGGAACAATGTATTTCAAACGCTGAAAAATAATGGATTCCAACCAAGAATACTGTATCCAGCAAAATTAAGTTTGGGATTTGACAATGAAATTAGTGTCTTTCACGATAAACAAAAGCTAAAAGAATTTGCAGAAAGAACACCAGCACTGCAAAGCATTTTGAGCAAAATACTACAAGAAGAGGAATTGAAAAATAGTGCCCCAAACTAACAGCGGGAGGTATCTCAGTAAAGGGGGAGGAAAATAACCAAAAAGTAAAAACTAGCCAAACTAAAAATAAATAAATAAATAAACATGAATGAAAGTAAAAATTATATTTCAATTGTAACTTTAAATGTTAATGGCATAAACTCACCAATCAAGAGACATAGGTTAGTATCCTGAATCAAAAAAAAAAAAAAATCCAACAGTCTGCTGCCTTCAGGAGAATCATATGATAGGTAAAGACATACACAGGCTGAAAGTAAAAGGTTGGGATAAATCATACCACTCACACGGCCCTCGGAAGCAAGCAGGAGTAGCCATACTCATATCAAATAAAATCAATTTCAAACCTACGTTAATCAAAAGGGATAACGAAGGACACTATATACTGTTAAAAGGAACCATGCACCAACAAGACATAACAATTATCAATTTGTATGCACCAAACAATTGAGCTGCAACGCTCATGAAACAAACTCTCCTCAAGTTCAAGAGTCAAATAGATTACAACACAATAACTACGGGTGACTTCAACACACTGATCTCACCATTAGACAGATCCTCTAGACAAAAACTGAATAAAGAAACTATGGAATTCAACAGCACAATAAATAACCTAGACTTAACCAACATATATAGAATATATCAACCATCATCAAGTGGATACACGTTCTTCTCAGCAGCACAAGGATCCTACTCAAAGATAGATCATATATTATGCCATAGGGCAAGCCTTAGTAAATATAAAGTCATGGAGATAATACCATGCACCATATCTGATCATATTGGAATAAAACTGGAAATCAATGATAAAAGAAGGAAGGAAAAATCCTACATCATATGGAAAAATGAACAATATTCTTCTGAATGTTCAATGGGTTACAGAAGACATAAAGGAGGATATAAAAAATTCTTAGAGACAAATGACAATACAGACACAACATACTGGAATCTATGGGACACAATGAAAGAAGTTTTAAGAGGGAAATTCATTTCTTGGAGTTCTTTCCTCAAAAAAAAAAACAAATAAATGAACTCACACTACACCTCAAAAACCTAGAAAAAGAAAAGGAAAACAACAGCAAATGTAGTAGAAGACAAGAAATAATTAAAATTAGAGCAGAAATCAACGAAATTGAAACAAAAAAAAACCATTGAAAAAATTGATAAAACTAAAAGTTGGTTCTTTGAAAACATAAATAAGATTGACAGGCCCTTAGCCATGCTAATGAAGAGAAGAAGAAAGAGAATTCAAATTACTAACATACGGCATGAAAAAGGCATTATCACAACAGACACTACAGAAATACAGAAGATAATTAGAAAGTATTTTGAAACCCTATATTCAAATGAAATAGAAGATAGTGAAGATATCAATAAATTTCTTAAGTCATACGATGTGCCCAGATTGAGTCAGGAAGACACACACAATTTAAACAGACCAATAACAAAGGAAGAAATACAAGAAGCCATCAAAAGACTACCAACCAAAAAAAGCCCTGGAGTGGATGGGTATAGAGCGGAGCTCTACAAAACCTTAAAGGAAGAATTAATACCAATACTTTTCAATCTATTTCAAGAAATAGAAAAAGAAGGTGCTCTTTCAAATTCATTCTATGAGGCCAAAATCACCCTGATCCCGAAACCAGACAAAAACACTTCAAAGAAAGAAAACTACAGACCAATGTCTCTAATGAACTAGGATGCAAAAATTCTCAATAAAATCCTGGTGAATGTAATTCAAAAGCATATCAAAAAATTGTGCACCATGATCAAGTAGGATTCATCCCAGGGAAGCAAGGCTAGTTCAATATACGGAAATCAATAAATGCTATTCACCACATCAATAGACTTAAAGACAAGAACCATATGATCATCTTGATAGATGCAGAAAAAACATTCGACAAAGTTCAGCCTCCCTTTATGTTCAAAACACTAGAAAAACTAGGGATAACAGGAACTTACCTCAACATTGTAAAAGCTATATATGCTAAACCTCAGGCTAGCATCATCGTAAATGGAGAAAAACTGAAGGCATTCCCTCTAAAATCTGGAACAAGACAGGGATGCCCTCTATCACCACTTCTATTCGATTTAGTTCTTGAAATACTAGCCAGAGCAATTAGACAGACAAAAGAAATTAAAGACATAAAAATAGGAAAAGAAGAACGTAAATTATCGCTATTTGCAGATGACATGATAATATATTTAACAGACTCAAAAGGGTCTACAAAGCAACTGCTAGAGTTAATAAATTAATTCAGCAAAGTGGCAAGATATAAAGTCAACACGCATTAATCAAAGGCATTCCTGTATATCAGCAGCAAAACTTCTGAAATGGAAATGTGGAAAACCACTCCATTCACTATATCCACAAAGAAAATAAGATACTTGGGAATCATCCTAACGAAAGAGGTGAAAGATTTAGATAATGAAAACTACAGAACCCTAAGGAGAGAGATAGAAGAAGATCTTAGAAGATGGAAAAATGTACCCTGTTCATGGATAGGCAGAACTAACATCATCAAAATGTTGATATTACCCAAAGTTCTCTACAGGTTTAAATCGGTGCCAATAAAAATCCCAACAGCATTTCTTGTAGAAATGATAAAGCAATCATGAAATTCATATGGAAAAACAAAAGACCCTGAATACCAAAAGCAATTCTAAGCAGGAAGTGTGAATCTGGAGGTATAGCGATACAAGAGTTCAAACTGTACTACAAAGCAATAGTAATTAAAACATCCTGGTACTGGTACCAAAACAGGCAGCTGGACCAATGGTATAGAATAGAGGACACAGAAACCAATCCACAAAATTACAACTTTCTTATATTTGATAAAGGGGCTAAAAACATGCAATGGAGGAAAGATAGCATCTTCAACAAATGGTGCTGGGAAAATTGGAAATCCATATGCAACATAATGAAACTGAATCCCTTTCTCTCACCATGCACAAAAGTTAACTCAAAATGGATCCAGGAGCTAGATATCAAATCAGAGACACTGTGTCTAATAGAAGAAAAAGTTGGCTACGATCTACATACTGTGGGGACGGGCTTCACATTCTTTAATAGGATGCCCATAGCCCAAGAGTTAATAACAAGAATAAACAAATGGGACTTACTTAAACTAAATTGTTTTTTTCTCAGCAAGAGAAACAATAAGAGAGGTAAATAGAGAGCCTACATCCTGGAAACAAATTTTTACCCCTCACACTTCAGATAGAGCCCTAATATCCAGAATATACAAAAAACTAAAAAAATTAAACAATAAGATAACAACCCAATCAACAAATGGGCCAAGGACCTGAACAGACACTTCACAGAGGAGCACATTCAATCAATGAACAAGTACATGAAAAAATGCTCACCATCTCTATCAGTCAGAGAAATGCAAATCAAAACCACCCTAAGATACCATCTCACTCCAGTAAGATCAGCAGCCATTATGAAGTCAAACAAAGTAAGTGTTGGTGAGAATGTGGGGAAAAGGGTACACTTGTACACTGCTGGTGGGACTGCAAATTGGTGAGGCCAATTTGGAAAGTACTATGGTGATACCTGGGAAAGCTGGGAATGGATCCACCATTTGACCCAGCTATCACCCTTCTCGGACTATTTCCTGAGGATCTTAAAAGAGCGTACTATAGAGATACTGCCACATCAATGATCATAGCTGCACAATTCACAATAGCTAGACTGTGGAACCAACCTAGATGCCCTTCAATAGATGAATGGATAAAAAAAATGTGGCTTTTATACAAAATGGAGTATTACTCTTCATTAAAAAATGACAAAATCATAGAATTTGCAGGGAAATGGATGGCATTAGAGCAGATTATGCTAGGCGAAGCTAGCCAATCCTTAAAAAACAAATGCCAAATGTCTTCTTTGATATTAAAAGAGCAACTAAGAAAAGAACATCGAGGAAGAGCATGAGGAAAAGTTTAACATTAAACAAAGACGAGTGGGGGGAGAGAAAGGGAGAGAGAAGGGAAAGCATATGGAAATAGTAGAAGACCCTCAATGTTACACAAAATTACATATAAGAGGATTTGAGGGGAAATGGGGGGGAAAAAGTGGAGAGAATTGAACAACAGCAGATGAGGTAGAGAGGGAAGATGGGAGGGGAGAGGAGGGGGGATAGTGGGGGATAGGAAAGGTCGCAGAATACAACAGTCACTAATATGCTATTAAGTAAAAATGTGAATGTGTAACCAATGTGATTCTGCAATTCATATTTGGGGAAAAATGAGAGTTTATAACCCAATTGAGTCAAATGTATCAAAGATGATATATCATGAGCTTTGTAATGTTTGGAACAACCAATAGAAATAAATAAATAAATAAATAACGGTTTAAAATTGAGTGGGAAGAAATCAGCTAAAAATGGGTTGAGATGCATTCATTTTGCTAAGCAGAAACTTTGTTTTGTTTAGTTGTAACTATCACAAATTTATTTTACCAGGAAATTGGCTTTTGAAAATGCACATAAATTGAGATTAAAGGATAATTCACCTACCTTCTTGAAAAATTCATAGCATTTCCTATATTTTTCAAATTTCATTTTTTTCGTGAATATTTTGTCATGGACCAGGTCTAGTCTTAGGCTATTCTTCCAGAATACTACCTCATCTGACAAATTCGTACAATGTGTTGGATTGTTGTTTTCACCTTTTATTTAATAGTTTCTAGCTGATAATGTGTATTTTCTTTATCTTTATTTGGACGTATATACCCAACAATATCTTTGCATTTTATATTTTACTGGGGAAGAGACTGATCAAAAGCTCTTTGTTAAATGTATCAACAATCAGACATTTAGAGCACGCAATTATTCTTAATTTTGCATGAAAATATCTTTGTACTATTTTCTTATACAGATTTAGAATTATTTTTTTAAGAGAGAGTGGAGAGAGAGAGAGAGAGAGAGAGAGAGAGAGAGAGAGAGAGAGAGAATTTTTTTTAATATTTATTTTTTAGTTTTTCGGCAGGCACATCTTTGTTTGTATGTGGTGCTGAGGATCGAACCCGGGCCGCACGCATGCCAGGGGAGCGCGCTACCGCTTGAGCCATATCCCCAGCCCCAGATTTAGAATTATTAATATGTCCCTACTGTAATAAGTAATTACTTACAAGAAGAATTAAACAATTGACTTTATTTCAATTATGAATATGAAAAGTACTAAAATAAGCATTTGGCAATTAATACACAATTGATAGAAATTGAAATCACAAGAAAGCCATTTAAAATGTCAGTGCATATGGTCCTTAAATAATAGGTAATTCAAAATACTTTTTCTAATTCATAAGATTTAATATGCCGTATTACAGCTTAATGTGATATAAAACCTTAAATTATCAGTATTGATAAAAAAGAATGATACCTGTTTATTTAAATATGTTTATTTGATTTTCACTGTAAGATGTTAATTCTGGAAGGCTTGAGAATTAAGAAAGTTTTGGTCTATATTATTTTTAACAGGCTAATCAAAGTACTTTTAAATATATATGTGTATATATATATATATATATATATATATATATATATATATATATATATATAATATGTAATGCATATGCATGAATATAGATACATATGTATAAAATGTATTTTAATATATCTATCAGGTGATTATAATCATTAAATTTTTTCAAGAAAAAAACAATGACTTTAAAAAACAGTCTTAAATTTAAGTTTCATAGCATACTACTGTTTGTAATGACATGAGAGAAAAACAGATATGAAAGGAAACGAAAAAGGAAGATAGAGAAGGGGGAAAATGAGGAAGAAGTGAGTAAAGATGAGGGAGAGGCGTGTTCGATGTAAAGATAAAAGTGGAGGGGCTGGGTTTGTGGTTCAGTGGTAACATGCTTTTCTAGCATGTGTGGGACACTGGGTTCTATTCTAAGCACCACATACAAATAAACAAAATGAAGGTCAATCACAACTGAAAAAATAAAAAATAAAAAAGTAGAAATATTACCAAAACTCCAAGCTTTTATGAATGTAAAATTTAAAAAAAATTATGTTACATAGCCTTATGTAATTTCTAGACTATCCAAAAGAGTCATTAAATGTTAGATTATTAGTGTGATAACTAAAAATCCATTGCTCTTTCCTCAGCATTCTGTGGCATGCTAGTGGTAAAATAAATTCTATTATAACACCAAAAAATAATCTAATATTTCTATAGTAACTGACCCAGTTTAATATTAAGGCTAGCAGATTCCTATGGGACATGATGTGTATTTTGACATTCATTTTTATTCAACACTGGAACATTACTATTTCTTCAGTTTATGCACATCATAGGATATATATTTCATCCACAAGTTCGCTAATTTATACGCATTTGTTTCACTTTCAGTCACTTCCTGCTTCAGAACACATGTATTTCTCTATGTTTCTTGACTGCTCTTTTCATGAGACTTCTTTCCAAACACATTATTGTCGATTTCCATTATCACATTTGAAGCAAAACTCACACACACGTCATGATAAACCAAACCCTAATATTACCATTAGATGTAAAAATAGCTGGAATGAATGATTGTATATCAATATAAGATTTCTTACTTAGTTTCGGATATCAATTAAATCCATTATTTAAAGTGGAACCAGTTATATTATTTATTCACAGTATGGTCTTTTCATGCATTATCTCTATATTCATAGACACAGGGTACACCTCTTTGTACCCCCAATACTAATTTATACGTCTTCAAAATATTGCTCCCAGAAATGGTGGAAGAAATGCACATGTCACCTGATTTACATATACATTTTATCACAGTAATATTCTGGACACAAACAGCAAAGGTGACACTTATGATTTTACCAAACCTAAATGGAAAGTGAACATGGATTACTAAAAACATCGATGTCCAGGTTGCGTAATGCTCTCAAATGTGAATCCTATTCTTGACTACATATTTGTTTCTTCCTAAGATTATATATTCAACCTCAAGCCCCTTGAAAATGTCTCATCTTATCACTCACTTTATCATTTGCCTGATTTCCTAATGTCTCTATTGATATCTGCTTTCCTACATATTTTCCCCAGATTATCATTGTGACTGACTCTTCACATGTGCTCACATTCACGTTCAATCTCTACCAGAAACCCTATTGCTAAAGAACTTTTGGTCCAAATCTTATACTCACTCTTCGTTCTAAACCTACCGACTATCTTTCTAATAATACCAACTATCCCTTTTTGACTAGAAGTTCTCTTTGACATTCCATCATTCAAGGTACAAAGTCCTATGCCATTGAACATCGATTTATCTGAGACATTTCTGCAGAACATAATTCAAAGCTAAGTATCCCAATCAAGGGCCCAATGCCCTTCTGGGCTTCAAATCTTACCTAGATTACTGTTTTCATTCTTATATTTCACTTTTACATTCTTGTAAATATTACAGGTTCCCATTACCATTATTCATCCCACAGAATTATTCAAATCGAACTTTTATTAACCGTAACCATACACTCTTCCCTCAATCAAACATTACAGAAGAGCAGGGACAGAGTTGCTTTTACAATACAGGAATGTAGGGGTTCTTAAACCTGCTGAGATCCTCAAAGGTCCATGCAGAAATGATCCCTGGAGAAGATGTAGGCAGCTATGAAGGAGTTGAGAGAGCAAAAGTCATCTTGCATGGCAAACCCCCTTGTCAGGATGAAGGGATGTGTCTGAATCAGTCTCTCTATTCTAAATGTAGAGAAGATGGACCAAACCAGGCCTGAGTGGGGAGATGTTCCCAGGCGCCTATGTTTGATATACCATTCTATCTTGTGAAATTGTCACCGAAAGTAGGGGCAGCCTCTATCTCATGGGACCCTTGGAAGCAAATGTTAAATCAAAGTGATTGCCAAGGTAGTGACCTCATGCAGTTCCTGAAGAAAGTGACCTACCTCACTTCCTTGGTGATGTAACTCTCTGAACTTGGGATCCAAGATGCCAGGCTCCCAGAGCCAGTCCCAGTCCCAATCCCAGTGGGCTCACTTGTTTGGATGTGCCAAGGACAGAGTCAGTATTTCTTGGTATCTACTGATGTGAGGATTGCCAAATGCCAGGACAGATCTGAAGAGGGGCCTTTCCTGAGAAAGCAGGTAGTGGCTCACCGCTGGCTCCTGAGAACTTCACAGAGTTGGCAAAGGAGACAGATCTGGGACACGACAGGACATTTCATTGGAACATAATATGGCCCAACAGACAGAGGACACTCCAGATAGTCAGAGACCTACTTGCGGGAAGGAGATGCCTTTGTGAGTGTGAGTGTCAGTTTGTGGTTTGTCTCATGTTCTGAGAATAGGTAGGAAAGACAGTTTGTTTGGTTTGGAATAGACTGTTTCTAGTAAGTCTTTTGACAAGGTGAGTGATTCTATGTCTGTGTATCCCACTGTGTCCGTGGTTGTAGACATTAGAAAAGAGAATGCATCAATGGATATGTCCTGTCTAGTAGAAAGCTTCCCAGCATTCATTCTGCCCAATTTATGAATGAACTGCAGCTTGCC
This sequence comes from Callospermophilus lateralis, assembly GCF_048772815.1. NCBI lineage: Eukaryota > Metazoa > Chordata > Mammalia > Rodentia > Sciuridae > Callospermophilus > Callospermophilus lateralis. The sequence continues at coordinate 127,407 of NW_027512771.1, forward strand.
TTATGGATGGACAACACCTACTATCTTCCTAAGTTTCTGTTTTCTTCCTGAATTCTGGCCACTCTGCAGAATAGGCTCATGGTTTTGTGTCCAAGATATGTACCACTTCCAAGCTCTGTGACATGGCCATGTACTGGATAGCGGTAAGGAATGGGAGCATCTCAGAAAACTCAGATATCAGTGTGACCAGGAAATTCTCAGTGGAGAAACCCTGCTTTGGGCCATTCTCTTACCTATGTTTCTGTTGCCCTGAATGTCAGGAAGGTCTTTGCCTCAGGCCACCTCTTTGTGAAGCCTGAAGAAAACAGTTTTCAATTGAAAATGAATGGCCATCACCTGTGGCTCTTTTCTTAATTTCTTTGGAAAGGGATGTGTCTTAATCAGCCTCTTGGACCTGTGTGAGGTTGTGGCTTAGATTCTCAGCACCTGATGGATCTGAAGAAAGATCCCATGTGTGCATCCAAACCAAAATGGCAAAAAGATCCGTTATGGTAGATGAAGTGTCTTGCCTTCCTTTGTTAGGTTCCTGACCTACATCAAGTGAGAATAGGGATCCTTTGGGTCAAATGAAATCTTCAAAGCCCTAAAGAAGTGCTTGGGTTTTCTCATTATTCCAAATCATCTAAAGAATCTATACCTGACAGGCAGTAGGCTTCAAAATGGAGAAGTAGAGCAGTATTAACTGCAGTCCTATTTTATCACTCCTGGTTCAAATGCAGGGTGTCCAGGCCCCCATGACTTTATGCAAATGAGGGATAAGAGAGCTTATTTTGGACACTAACACATACCCAACTAGACTCTGACTACTAATCCTAGCATGATGGAGAACAATAACCAAAACAGAATAGAAATACAAGCAGTTCAGAGGAGTCATGTTGTATAATTGGACTTGCCTTTTGCATTATATAGGGTAGGAATTATAAATCTAGTCAATTTTTAATTAAAACAGTTCTCCATGTGTTTTTAAAGTTAACAAATATGTGAATTCCTCTCTCCCTTTCTCTGTGGCCTATTCAGCACATGTGTTTTTATATGCACATATAGAACCCTACCTGGTATCACATGTACATACTTGAGAGGTTGCTGACTTGGCAGATGCAAATTGTGAGAAGAGATCACTCCTCTTAATGCTGTTGGAACTGAAAATTCAAACTATTGGTGACCTTCGTGGCTGAACAAAATTATATATAAATCCATGTTCAGTAAAAAGTATATTTTGGGATGTGTGGATTATAGATATTTCATGATAAATTTCGGTTGGCATATATATTGCTACTTTTTAATGTCTGTGTGAGTGTGTGTGTGTGTATATATGTAGATATATATATATATATATATATATATATATATATATATACTCTCCAGATTTTTGAAAATATGAAATATATGTGTCTTATTATACACTCCCTAAATTTATTCATGTTCATGTATGTGGATTTATTATCAACTTTTCACAAGATTATTCTCAGAAATATTCATCTACCTGAAATACATATTTGTTTCCTAGTACTGAAAACTAACTTCAGTGAATGATGCATACAAATCCTAATATTTCTACAGTTACTGACCAAGTTTAAGATCAATGCAAGTAGATTTCTATGGGAAATGACATGTATTTTGATGTTCATTTTTATTCAACACTGGTACATTACTATTTCTTCAGTTTATGCACATCATAGGATATATATTTCATCCACAAGTTCGCTAATTTATATCAATTTGTTTCACTTTCAATTACTTCCTGCTTCACAACACATGTATTCCTCCATGTTTCTTGACTAGTCTCTTCATGAGACTTCTTTACAAACACATTATTTTCGATTTCCATAATTACTTTTGAAGCAAAACTCACCCACCCTTAATGACAATCCATAACCCTAATATTACCATTAGATGTATAACTGATAGGAATGAATGACTGTGTATCAATATAAGATTTCTTATATATTTTAAGATATCAATTTAATCCATTATTTAAAGTGGAATCAGTTATATTATTTATCCACAGTATCATCTATTCATGCATTATCTCTATATTCATAGACACAGGGTACACCTCTTTGTACCCGCAATACTAATTTATACATCTTCAAAATATTGCTCCCTGAAATGGTGGAAAAAATACTTATGTCACCTGATCTACATATACATTTTATCACAGTACTATTTTGGATACAAAATGCAAAGATCACACATATGTTTGTACAAAAGCCTAAATTGAATGGGAGCATGGATTACTAAAAACATTGATGTCTAGGTTGCCTAATTCTCTCAAATGTCCATCCTATTGGTGACTACATATTTGTTTCTTTGAAGATTATATAGTGAATATCAACCCTGTTAAAATGTCTAATCCTATCACTCACTTTATACTTTGCCTGATTTCCTACTGTCTCTATTGATGTTTCCTTTCCTACATATTTTCCCCAGTTTACCTATGTGACTGACTCTTCACATGTGCTGACATTGACATTCATTCTATTACCGAAACCCTATTGATAAAGAACTTTTGGTCCATATCCTGTACTCACACTTCTTGCAAAACCTACCAACTATCTTCCTAATCCTATGGACTATCCCTGTTTGAGTGGATGTTCTTTTCTACAATCTATCATCCAAGGTACAATGTCCTATGTCATTGATTATCGATTTATCTGAGACATCACTGCAGAACGTAATTCAAAGCTAAGTATCCCAATCAAAGGCCCAATGCCAATATGGACTTTAAATCTTACTACATTTCTGTTTTCATACATATTTTTCAACTCTATATTCTTATATATATCACAGATTCCCAATACCATTATTCATCCAGCAAAATGATTCCTAACCCAAAACAAACATGTAATTAACCCTAACCATAAACTGTTCCCTCAATCTACCTTTACAAAAGAGCAGGGACAGAGTTGGTCTTACAATACAGGAAAGTAGGGGATTGTCCACCTGCTTAGAACCTCAAAGGTCCATTCAGAATTGATCCCTGGAGAAGATGTAGGCAGGTATGAAGGTCCTGAGAGATCAAAAGTCATCTTCCATGGCAAACAACCTGGTCAGGATGAAGGCTTTTGTCTGAATCAGCCTCTCTCTTCTTAATGTAGATAAGATGGACCAAATGAGGCCTGTGTGGAGAGCTGTTCCCGGGTGCCTATGGTTGATATACCATTCTAACTTGTGAAAGTGTCACAGAAATACGGTCAGCCTACATGTCATGGGAACCTTGGATGCATGTGTTAGGACAAACTCGTTGCCAAGGCAGTAACCTCATTGAGTTCCTGAAAGAAGTTACCTCACCTCACTTTTTTGGTGATGGCACTTTCTGAACTTGGGATCCAGGAAGCCAGGCACCTAGAGCCTGTCTCAGTCCCAGGCCTAGTGGTCTCACTTGTTTGATTTAACAAAGACAGAGTCAGTCTTTCTTGGTATCTACTGATGTGAGGATGGACAAATGACAGGAAAACTCTGAAGAGGGGCCTTTCCTGAGAAAGAAGGTAGTGGCTCACTGCTGGCTCCTGACAACTTCACAGAATTGGCCATGGACACCAGATGTGAGATAGGAGAGGCTATTTCGGGGGAACATAGTATGGCCTATCAGTCAGAGAACACTCCGGATAGTCACAAACCTACTTGGAGGAAGGAGGTGCTTATCTGTCTGTGGGTGTGGGTTTGTGGTTTTTTTCTCATGCTCTGAGAATATGTCCGAAAGTCGGTTTTTTTGCTTTGGAATAAAGTGTTTCCAGAAAGTCGTATGAAAAGGCGAGTGTTTCTATGTCTGTGTATCTCACTGTGTCCGTGGTTGTAGACATTAGCAAAGAGAATGCATCAATGGATGAGTCTTGTCTAGTAGAAAGCTTCCCAGCATTCATCCTTCCCAATTTATGAATGGACTGCGTCTTGCCTTATGGATTGGCAACACCTGCTATCTTCCTGAGTTACTGTTTGCTTCCTGAATTCTGGTCACTCTCCAGAATAGGCTCATGGTTTTGTGTCCAAGATATGTACCACCTCCAAGCTCTGTGACACGGCCATGTATTGGTTAAATGAAGGGCATGGCGAGCATCTCAGAAAACTCAGATATCAGTGTGACCAGTAAAGACTCAGTGGAGAAACCATGCTTTGGGCCTTTTCTTTAACTATTGTTCTGTTGCCCTGAATGTCAGGAAAGTCTTTACCTCACGCCACCCTTTTTGAAGCCTGAAGAAAAGTTTTCAACTTCAAATGAAGGGGCATCAACTGTGGCTCTTTGCTTAATTGCTTTGGAAGGGGATATGTCTTAATCAGCCTCTTGGCCTTGTGTAATTCTGTGGCTTAGATTCTCTGCACCTGATGGATCTAAAGAGAGATCCCATGTATGCATCCAAAAGCAAAATGTCCAAAGGAGCAATCATTGTGGATGAAGTCTCTCTCCTTCCTTGGTAAGGTTCCTGACCTCCATCAAGTGAGAATAGGGCTCCTTTGGGTCAAATAAGTTCTTCAAAGCCCTGCAGATTCTAGCCCATAGGTGACTGGGTTTTCTCATGACTCCAATTCACATGAAGAATCTAAATCCCACCATCAGTAGGCCTCAAATTTAAGAAGCAGAGCAAAATAAACGGCAGGCCTATTTGATCACTCTTAGTTCACAGGAAGGGTGTCCAGGCCACCCTGACTTTAGGCAAATGAGGGGCAAGGGAGCTTATTTTGGACACTGTCTTGGGCTGCACCCCCCACGGAAACCTCCAGCCAGAGGTTATGATGAGTGTCTGTATGGAAGAAAATGAGGGCCATGTGGGAGTGTTTTGGTTTTAATTGTAGTCATTTTTGTGGCGGTTAGTAGAGATGACATGGTCCACCTTGGCTTGAACTTTGGTGGGATTCCGCATAAAGACTGAGTTCTCGTACTGAACTCAGAGAAGTATTGCCATGAATAGTGTTGGAATTTTAGGAGGCCACGCATGAGAGTCGCCCTTGGAAACTGAGATATAGGCCCAGGGTAGCTATTCACAGAGCACTGGAAATCTCAGCCAGGATATCACATAATTTTATTTTGAAAAACTTGGCAACCATTGTTGAGAGTCAAAACACACATGGACCTCACATTGTAGACCTCAATGTTCCTGGATTCATGTGACCTTTGGCCACTCTTTGGGAAGCCTTTCCTGTGAGAGATCTCCAGATATTTCATTGAAATGAGCTTCCTCACCATTTAATAGTTCCAGAATGCCTCCAACTTCATCCTTGAAAAATGGCTAGGTCAGTATATCATGAAATTTTTAAAATTCCCATGACAAGTTGGCACTGGAGATTCTTTGGATATCTTTTGGCTGATCATGAGAATAACAGTCAGTGCCTTGATTGACTGGTTTTCATAAAAATTGTGCAGAACAGAGATGCCAGGAAGTTGGAGCCTCCTGAGGAGTGGGCCTAGAGCAGTGGTGGGCAGGTGTGTGATAAAACATCTGCGGTGTGGTCATGTGGATCTGCCTTTGGCTTCCAAATGGCTTGTGACTGATATGGTGCAGCCAGCAGTCCCTTCAATGTAAAGGCATCTTGTTATAGGCAGAGGTTTTAGGGAAATATTTAGAATCAGGTTGCTATGGTCAGGGGGGCAACTATGTGGGATATAAGCCTGTTTGGTGCATTCTCCTGCAGACCCTGACCCACCACACGTGACAGAACTCCCTCATGCACAGAGTAACAGTTGAATTCTTTGTATTTCGTGAAGCAAATACCAAAATCCCAGTGCAGCAGCAAGAAACACCACGAAAAGTGGAGAATGACCAAATAGCTTCACAGGCCCATGTGGATACACTTAGCCTCCCGTGTCCACAGTTTACCTACAAAGAGAGTATTCAGCACTGCTGACTCATGTTCAGTGGAAAATAAGAAACCATGTCCTCCAGGTCACATAGATGAAGACCCTGATTTGATGGTCTCACTACAAATGAAGCTGAAGCTCCTGACAACAACATATATTTCAAGTGCCCAACCTCAGAGGCAGTTTCTCAAGAAGTCTTTAGGCCAGCAGAGCTCCATGTTTTTGGAATGATTACACTGTCCCTTACTTTTGGGATCTCCTCTACCTCCTCCAAGGTTGTGAACTCCTGAGCATATTCCATTCCAGATATTTATTCACAGATTTTCTAACTCTTCTCTTCTAATTGTGTCTTACTCTGGGCGATTGTAATGTCAAGGCATTGTTCTGGATGAGAGTGGAAAGTTTTTTGTGTATCACATATTTACATACACATTGGATTCATTTTCCAATTTTCCTTTCAAAATACTGAATACCTCACACTAACAACTACCCTACTAGACTCTGACAACTAATCCTAATAAGATGGAGAAAAATAAACCAAAAAAAAAAAAAAAATAGAAATGCAAGCAGTTCAGAGAAGGCATGGTGTATAGTGGAATTGCCTTTTGCATTATTTAGGGTAGGAGTTATAAATCTAGTCAATTATTTGTTAAAATATTTCTCCATGTGTTTTAAAGTTAACAAATATATGAATTCCTGTTTCCCTGTCTCTGTAGCCTATTCAGCACATGTATTTTTACATGCAATTATAGAATCTTACCTGATACCACACGTACATTCTTGTGAAGTGGCTGACTTGGCAGATACAAATTTTAAGAGATCACTCCTCCTAAACGCTTTAGAACTGAAAATTCAACCTATGCGTGAGCTTCCTAGTTGAACAACATTATACATAAATCCATGTTAAGTAAAATAAATATTTTTGGATCTCTGGATGATATAAATTTCATGGTGAATTTCATATAGCATATATTATGCTATTTTTAATGTCTGTGTGTGTTTGTGTGTGTATGTGTATATATATATATATATATATATATATATATATATATATATATATATTCTCCAGATTTTTCAAAATATGAAATATGTGTCTTATTATAAACTCCCTTAACTCATTCATATTCAAGTATGTGGATTTATAATCAAATTTTCTCAAGAGTTTTCTCAAAATATTCATTCTCCTGATATACATATTTGTTTCTTAGTACTGAAAACTAACTTTAGTGAATGGTGCATACAAATCCTAATATTTCTACAGTAACTGACCTAGTTTAACATCAATGCAAGTAGATTCCTATGGCACATGATGTGTATTTGGATGTTCATTTTATTCAACACTGGTACATTACTATTTCTTCAATTTATTCACATCATGGGATATATATTTCATCCACAAGTTCGCAAGTTTATAGGCATTTGTTTCACTTTCAATCATTTTCTTCTTCAGATCACATGTATTCCTCCATGTTTCTTGACTGGTCTTTTTATGAGACTTCTTTCCAAACACATTATTTTCGATTTCTATGATCACTTTTGAAGCAATACTCACACACCTTTCATGATAATCCATAACCCTAATATTACATTTAGATGTATTACTGGTTGGAATAAATGATATTATATCAATACAAGATTTCTTATAATATTTCATATATTAATTCAATCCATTATTTAAAGTGGGAACAGTTATATTATTTATTCAAAATGTGGTCTATTCATGCATTATGTCTATATTCATGGACACAGGGTACACCTCTTTTTACCCCCAATACTAATTTATAGGTCTTGGAAACCTTACTCCCATAAATGCTTGAAGAAATGCTCATGTCACCTGATCCACATATACATTCTATGACAGTAATATTCTGGACAAAAAATGCAAAGGTCACACTTATGATTGTACCAAAGCCTAAAAGGAAAGTGAACATGGATTACTAAAAGCATCCATGTCCAGGTTTCCTAATGCTCTCAAATGTCAATCCTAATGGTCACTGCATATTTGTTTCTTCTTAAGATTATATATTCAAACTCAACAGTGTACAAAATGTCTAATCCTATCACTCACTTTATACTTTGCCTGATTTTGTAAAGTCTCTATTATTATCTGCTTTTCTACATATTTTTCAAAGTTCATCATTGTGACTGAATTTTCATATGTGCTGACATTTACATTCACTCTCTAACTGAAACCCTATTTCTAAAGAAATTTCCGTCCAAATCCTGTACTCACTCTTCCTCCTAAACCTACCGACTATCTACCTAATCCTACCGACTATCCCTTTTTGACTGGATGTTCTCTTCCTCATTCAATCATCCAATGTACAAGGTCCTATGCCATTGTAAATGGATTTATCTGAGACATCTGTGCAGAACCTAATTCAACACTACGTATCCCAATCAAGGGCCCAATGCCCTTCTGGGCTTCAAATCCTAGATTCTGTTTTCATACATATATTTTACCAATATAATTTAATAAATATCGCAGGTTCCCAATACCATTATTCATCGCGCAGAATGATTTCTAACCCAAATCGAACCTGTTATTACCCAAACCATACACTGTTCCCTCAATCTAACTTTACAGAAAAGCAGGGACAGAGTTGGTCTTACAATACAGGAGTATAGGGAAACTTCCACCTGCTGAGAACCTCAAAGGTCCATGCAGAAATGATCCATGGAGAAGATGTAGGCAGCTATGAAGGACCTGAGGGAGGAAAAGTCAACTTCCATGGTAAACAACCTGGTCAAGATGAAGGGATGTGTCTGAATCAGCCTCTTTCATCTTAATGTAGAGAAGATGGACCAAACCAGGCCTGTGTGGAGAGCTGTTCCCGGGTGCCTATGGTTGATATACCATTCTAACTTGTGAAAATGTCAGAGCGAGTAGGTGCATCCTCCATCTCATGGTACTCTTAGAAGCAACTTTTAGAACAAAGTTGTTGTCAAGGCAGTGACCTCATTTAGTTCCTGAAGGAAGTGACCTCACCTCACTTCCTTGATGATGGAACTCTCTGAACTTGGGATACCGGAAGTCAGGCACCCAGAGCCAGTCCCAGTTCATGGCCCAGTGGTCAAACTTGTTTGGATTTTCCAAGGACAGAGACAGTCTTTCTTGGTACCTACTGATGTGAGGATGGCCTAATGCCAGGAAGGTCTGAGGAGGGGCCTTTCCTGAGAAAGAAGGTAGTGGCTCACCGCTGGCTCCTAACAGCTTCACAGAGTTGGACACGGAGACCAGATCTGAGACAGGACAGCCCATTATGGGGGAATATATTATGGCCCACCAGTCAAAGGTCACTCCATATTTTCACAGACCTACTTGGGGGTCTGTGTGGGTGTGGGTGTGGGTGTGGGTTTGTCGTTTTGTCTCATGTTCTGAGAATAGGCAGGAAAGTCATTTTGTTTGGTTTTGTGTGAAATGTTTCTAGTAAGTCTTTTGACAAGGCGAGTGTTTCTATGTCTGTGTATCCCACTGTGTCCGTGGTTGTAGACATTAGAATAGAGAGTGCATCAATACATATGTCCTATCTAGTAGAAATCTTACCAGCATTCATCCTGTCCTATTTATGAATGGTCTGCGGCTTGCCATATGGATCGGCCACTCCTAATATCTTCCTAAGTTCCTATTTTCTTTCTGAATTTTGGCCAAACTCCAGAATAGGCTCATGGTTTTGTGTCCAAGATATGTACCACCTTTAAGCTCTGTGACATGGCCATGTACTGGATAGCTGAAGGCAATGGTGAGCATCTCAGAAAACTCAGATATCAGTGTGACCAGGAAAGTCTCAGTGGAGAAACCCTGCTTTGGGCCTTTTGCTTACCTATTGTACTATTGCCCTGAATGGCAGGATGGTCTTTGCCTCAGGCCACCCCTTTGTGAAGACTGAAGAGTTTTCAAATGGAAATGAATGGGCATCACCTTTGGCTCTTGGCTTAATTGCTTTGGAAAGGGATGTGTCTGAATCAGCTTCTTGGCCCTGTGTGAGGTTGTGGCTTAGATTCTCAGCACCTAATGGATCTAAAATAATCCCATGTGTGCATCCAAAACCAAAATAGCCAAAAGAGCAGTCATTGTGGATGAAGTCTCTCACCTTCCTCTGTAAGGTTCCTGACCTCCATCTTTGAGAATAGTGATCCTTTGGGTCAAATGAGTTCTTCAAATCACTACAGAGGCTAGGCCATAGGTGCTTGGGTTTTCTCATGACCCCAATTAACATGAGGAATCTAAACCCCACAGTCATTAGGCCACAAAATGGAGAATCAGAGCAGTATTAAGTCAGGCCTCTTTGATCACTCCTGGTTCACAGGAAGGGTGTCCCTGCCACACTGACTTTAGGCAAATGGGGGAAAGGGACCTTATTTTGGATACTGTCTTTGGCTTTGGCCCTCATGGAAACCTACAGCCTGAGGTTATGATTAGTGTCTATATCGAAGAAGATGAGGGCCATGTGGGAGTGTTTTGCTTTTAATTGTGGTCATTTTTGTGGCCGTTGGAAGAGATGACTGGGTCCACCTGGGCTTGAACACTGGTGTGATTCCCCTGAGAGACTGAGTTATGGAACTGACCTCAAAGAAGTATTGCCATGTATTGTGATGGAATTTTAGGAGGCCACACATGAGAGTCGCCCTTGGAAACTGAGATCAAGGCCCAGGGTGGCTTTCCACAGAGCACTGGGAATCTCAGGAAGGATATCACATGATTTTATTCTTAAAGAATTGGCAGCCATAGTTGCAAGTCAAAACACAAAAGGATCACACATTGTAGACCTCAAACGTCTGGCTTAATGTGACCTTTTAGCCTGTCGTTGGGAAGCATTGCCTGTTAGAATTCTCCAGAGATTTCATTGAAATGAGCTTCCTTTCCATTTAATGGTTCCTGAATGAATTTAACCCCACAGTGCCTCAAACTTCATCTTTGAAAAAAGGCTAGATAAATACCATTAAATTTTTGAAATTCCCATGAACAGGTGTCAGTGGAGAACCTTTGGATGTCTTATAGATGATCATGAGTGTACCAGACAGTGCCTTGATTGACTGGGTTTCATGAAAATCGTGAAGAACAGAGATGCCAGTAATTTGGAGCCCGATGAGTAGTCGGCATAGAGCAGTGGAGTGTAGGTGTTTGTTAAAACATCTGTGATGGGGTTATGTGGATCTGCCATTGGCTTCCAAATGGTTTGTGACTGACATGGTGCAGCCCCCATACCCTTGTATGTAAAGGCATCTTGTTATACAGAGAGGTTTCAGGGCAATGTTTAGAATCAGATTTCTATTGTCAAGGGGGCAAGCTATGTGGGATAGAAGCCTGGTTGGTGCACTCTCCTGCAGACCCTTAACCAACACACGTGACAGAACTCCCTCCAGCACTCTGTCCTAGTTGACCTCCTCGTATTTCATGAAGCAAATACCAAACTCCCAGTGTAGCTGCAAGAAACACCATGAAAAGTAGAGGAAGACCAAATGGCTTCAAAGTCCACACTGGGAGACACTTTGCCCCCAAATGGCAACAAATTACCTACAAAGAGAGAATTCAGCCCTGCTGCCTCATGTTTATTGGAAAATAAGAAACCATGTGCTCCAGGTCACACAGAAGCAGACCCAGATTTGATGGTCTCACTACAAAGGAAGTTAAAACTCCTGACAACAACATATATTTATGTGCCAAACCTCAGAGGCAGTTTCTCAAGAAGTCTTTAGGCCAACAGAGCTTCATATTTGTGGAGTTTTTACCATGTACCTTACTTTTTGAAACACCTCTACCACCTCCAAGGTTGTTAACTACTGAGCATTTTCCATTCCAGATGTGTATTCACAGATTTTCTAACTCTTCTCCTCTTATTGTGTCTTACTTGGGGTGAAGGTAATGTCAAGGCATTGTTCTGAATGAGAGTGGGAAGACTTTTGGGTAGCATATATTTGCATACACATTGGATTCATTTTCCAATTTTCTATTCGAAATACTGAATCCCTGGCTGTCAGAGGTAGAAGGAATTCTCCTTCAAAGAATAGCCTGACACTTACAAGAAACAGCCACCAGGAGACATCCTGTCTGGGAGACATCCTGTAGCCATCTGTCTCCCTGAGACATCCTGTGCCCATCTGTCTTTCTGAAACTTCCTGAGGTTATCTCACCTTGTGAAGACATCTAGGAACTGCCGATAAGAGAGATTTCCCACATCCAGCATACAAATACCCCTGTGTGAACAATAAAAGTTTGCAGCTTGATCAGAACTCCTGTCTTGCTGTCATCTCTCGTGTCTCTTGTCCCTTCATTCCTCCCTATCTAGGTTCGCTACCCACATTGATGTGTCCTGCAGGCCGGGACATCTGGCACCCACCGACTGGGGCTCGAGCTTTTGATTGAGGGGGACCCGGTCCTCCTGGAAGATTTTGTCAAGCAGAGCTTGCAAAAACCGCAGAAGACACCACCGAGAGACAGATCCAGGAGGAGGGTGGGGATGACACACGGTGATTGACCCACCATGGGACAAGCAGTTTCGTCCCATGATTTGTTTTTGTCAGGCTACAAAGAGTCCTTCCAGACATGGGGGCGCGTATTAAGAAAAAAAGACTTAATTTTTTTTTCTTTTCACACATAAGAGAGCAGTGTCCATGGTTTCCTCTTAAAAGGACCATTGATGGTAAAAGATGGATTAGAGTAGGAGACTGTTTAAAAGATTATTATGAATTCTTTGGCCCAGAAAAAGTGCCTGTTCCCACCTTTTCTTACTGGAACTTAAATTATAAAATTCTTAAAACTTCACCCTTTGACAATGGTACCTTAAAACTTGTCAAGGTTGGAGAAGAGACTATGCAAATACTTCTCATATCCCCTCGGCATGCCCATCAGTAAGAATAGACATAGACCCTTCTCAGGCTCCCCAGGACCGTGGGAACCTTCCTGGTGCCCCTCAAAATACCACCCTAATAAATAAGGCTCCAATGGTTACCAACTGCCTTTATCCAGTTTTAAATACCGGAGACTCATTGACCCCTGTAGAGGAGGCTACCTTGGAGAAGGAAGCAGCTCGCTACCATTCAGAAGACCCTCCACCTCTCAAGACCCTGCCACAGCCTATAGGACTTACACATCCACCTCCCTCCTATATCCCTCCTGCCTTTTGTGCTCTGGCCCTTCAGGGTACAAATGCCCCCCCCTCGATATTTTTTCCCCACTTCCCTTGCCTAAACTGGCTAGTTTGTGAGCATCCTATCAACATACACAGGAACAGATCCAACATTTAAAAGAATTAAGATCCCTTCACTCTGAGCTCTGTTCATTAGCCTTAGGTATGGAGTCAAAGCAACTGGCCTACAGTGGTCTAATACAAAGGCGAAGCCACTCCATTGACCTGTGCTCGCCTTCCCAGTCACCACCAGACTGATAGATAAGCCTGCCCAGGCTGAGGTCAAAGACTTAGACGAGGATAAAGAGGAGGAAACGGGGAAATGGATTAAGGAGATCAGGACTCAGAGGATGAGGAGTTCAGCCCTAGGCAGGCAGGAACCCAGAGTCTACAAAAAATGAAGCCTGCATTTTCCTGAAAAACTTAAAAAGGCTTGTGCTCACTATGGCCCCATTGCACCCTACACGTTGGCTTTATTAGAAAGCCACAGCACACAATAACTTACTCCCAATGATTGGAAATTTTTAGACCAAGCTACCCTCAGTGCCAGAGACTTCCTGTTATGGAATGCAGATTTCAAAGAGCACTGTCGGGAAACTGCTCAAAAAATTTTAACTGAGACCTCTTGTAAATCCGGGACTTATGTTAAGCTAGTGGGCAATGAGCCTTTTGACACTAAAACTAAACAGGCACATTTCCCTGCTGGACTTTTGATGCAGATTCAGATGGCTGGCTTAGATGCTTGGAGACACCTCCCTCAAAAGCCTCGGCTACCACTTCCCTGGCAAAAATTCGACAAGGGCCCGACGAGCCTTATAGTGACTTTGTTCCCCGGCTTAACCTAGCTGTGGAATGCTTGCTTGGACCAAGCAAAAGCAAAAGCGCTTTTGTAAAACATCTTGCCTTTGAAAACGCCAACCCGGCATGTCAGGATGTTCTTCAACCACATAAGGATAAAGGGAAACTTTCTGACTTTATTAGACTCTATGCAGGGGTAGGTGCAGCCCATGCCATGGGTCTTGCCCTAGGTGCCACCTTTACCAAGACCTTTCACAATCCTGGCTCACGTACTTGCTTTACTTGTAAACAACCTGGCCATTTTGCACGCAAGTGTCCGACAGGCAAACAAAGCCTAGGAATAGCGTCTCCTTCAACTGAGGCTATACCGCCCCAAGCTACCCTTTGCCCTAGATGTGGTAAAGGTCATCACTGGGCCAGTGAGTGTGGATCTAAGACAAATGCCCTCAGACAGCCTATTTTTTACTGCTTCTTGGGAAACTCCCTGCGGGGCCATCCCCGGGCCACGACATCCCCCAGGACAAACCCAGGGGCAATAAGATTTGTTCCCTCCCAAACTCCCAACCTACCTCAAAATTCTTCTCCACAATTGCCTCCCTCCAACTAGCCACTCCAGGCAGCGCAGGATTGGACCTCTGTGCCACCACCGATACTATATTGGACTCAATGCAAGGGCCCCAGATAATACCCACTGGAATTATGGGTCCCCCTCAATCTCATATGTGTGCCCTTATTTTTGGAAGAGCCTCTACTAACTTACATGGTGTTCAGGTCTTCCATGGCATTAATAATAATGATTTCACTGGAGAAAAAAAATACTGGCCACAGCTATTAATGGAGTTGTGGCCATCCCAGCACGAACAAGTCTTGCACAATTAATACTCCTTCCCTTGAATCCAGGAGGCACTTCCACCGCCCAAACCTACCACGGGGGACTGCCTCCTTGGGCTGCTCTGATGTAAATTTGGTTCAACCCGTTTCTCACAAAAGACCCACAATTTCCTTACTTATTGAAGGAAAGGAATTCCAAGGAATTCTAGATACTGGAGCTGATGCCACAATTATTTCTCAAAAATATTGGCCTTCAGCTTGGACCCTCACCTCATCCTTGACTGACCTTAAAGGGATAGGACAGTCAAAAAATCCTCTGGTCAGCTCTACGGCTCTTAGCTGGACTGATAAAGAGGGTAATAAGGGAATTGTCACTCCTTTCATTGTTCCTGACCTCCCTGTTAACCTATGGGCCCGAGATATTTTGAGTCAAATGGAAGTTATTCTTGCCAGTCCCAATTCCATGGTGACTCATCAAATGCTTTGTATGAGTGAATTTAAATGTCAGCACATGGGAAGAATCAGTCACTATGATGAACTGGGGAAAATATGTAGGAAAAGAGATATCAATAGAGACATTAGGAAATCAGACAAAATATAAAGTGAGTGATAGGATTAGACATTTTCAACATGGTTGAGGTTGAATATGTAATCTTGGGAAGAAACAAATATGTACTCACCAATACGATTGACATTTGAGAGCATTAGGCAATGTGGACATGGATGTTTTTAGTAATCCATGTTCACTTTCCATTTAGGCTTTGGGACAATCCTAAGTGTGACCTTTGCATTTTGTGTCCAGAATATTACTGTGATAAAATGTATATGTAGATCAGTTGACATGAGTATTTCTTCCACCATTTCTGGGAGCAAAATTTTGAAGATATACAAATTATAATTGGGGGTACACAGAGGTGTACCCTGTGTCTATCAACATAGAGATAATGCATGAATAGACCATACTGTGATTAAATTATATAACTGGTTCCACTTTAAATAATGGATTGAATTGATATTTGAAGGTATACAAGAAATATTATATTGATATACAATCATTTATTCCCACCAGTTTTACATCTAATGGTAATATTAGGGTTATGGTTTATCATGACGGGTGTGTGAGTTTTGCTTCAAAAATGATAATGGAAATCAAAAATAATGTCTTTGGAAAAAAGTCTCTTGAAAGGAGCAGTCAAGAAACGTGGAGGAATACATGTGTTCTGAAGCAGGAAGTGATTGAAAGTAAAACAAATGCGTATAAATTTGCTAAATTGTGAATGAAATATACATACTATGATGTGCATAAACTGGAGAAATAGTAATGTAGCAGTGTTGAATAAAAATGAACGTCAAAATACAATTATATACCATAGGAATCTTCTTGCATTTATGTTAAACTGGGTCAGTTACTGTAGAAATATTAGAATTTTTTTGGTGTTATAATACAATTTATTTAAGCACTAGCATGCCACAGAATGTCGAGGAAAGAGCAATGGATTTTTAGTTATCGCACTAGTAATCTATCATTAAATGACTATTTTTGGGAGTCTAGAAATTACATAAGGCTATGTAACAATTTTTTTTTATTTAGCATTCAAAAAAACTTGGAATTTTGGTAATATTTCTACTTTTTTAAAAATTTTTTCAGTTGTTGATCGACCTCAATTTATTTATTTATATGTGGTGATGAGAATATAACCCAGTGCCTCACATATGCTAGCCAAGCATGTTACCACTGAGCCAGACACCCAGACCCTCCACTTTTATCTTATAATCAAACACTCCTCTCCCTCTTCTTTACTCACTTTCTTCCTCATTTTCCCCCTTCTCTCTCTTCCTTTTTCATTTTCCCTCCATAGGAGTTTTTCTCTCATGTCATTACAAACAGTAATATGCTATGAAATTTACATTTAAGAATGTTTTTTATAGTCATTCTTTTTTCTTTAGAAAATTTAATAATTATAATAACCTATAGATATATTACAATACATTTATTATACATATGTATCTATATTCATGCATATGTATTACATATGTTATATATATATACATATATATTTAAAAGTACTTTGATTAGCCTGTTAGAAATAATATAGACCAAGTCTTTCTTAATTTTCATGTCTTCCAGAATTAACAACTTACAGTGAAAATCAAATAAACATATTTAAGTAAACAGGTATCATTCTTATTTATCAATACTTATCATTTAAGTTTTTATATTACATTAAGCTGTAATATGGCATATTAACTCTTATGAATTAGAGAAATTTCATTTGAACAACCTATTATTTAAGGACCATATGCACTGACATTTCAAATGGCTTTCTCGTGATTTTAATTTCTATCAATTGCATATTTATTGCCAAATACTTATTTTATTAATTTTCATATTCATGATTGATATAAAGTCAATTGTTTAATTCTTCTTGTAAGTAGTTACTTATTACAGTAGGGACAGTATTAATAATTCTACATCTTTATAAGAAAAATGGTACAAAGATATTTTCATGCAAAATTAAGAATAATTGCATGCTCTAAATGTTTGATTGTTGATACATATAATAAAGAGCTTTTGATGAGTCTCTTCCCCAGTAAAACATAAAATGCAAAGATGTAGTTGGGTATGTATGTCCAAATAAAGATAAGGAAAAATACACATTATCAGCTAGAAACTATCAAATAAAAGATGAAAAGAACAATCCAACACATTGTACGAACTTGTCAGATGAGGTAGCCTAAGACTAGACCTGGTCCATGACAAAATATTCACGAAAAAAATGAAATATGAAAAATATAGGAAATGATATGAATTTTCCATGAAGGTAGGTGGATTATCCTTTAATCTCAATATATGTTCATTTTTAAAAGCCAGTTTTCTGGTAAAATAAATTTGTGATATTTTCAACTACACAAAACAAACTTTCTGCTTATCAAAATGAATGCATCTCAACTCTTTTTTAGCTGATTTCTTCCCACTCAATTTTAAACCTTTGTTTATTTATTTTTATTGGTTTTTCAAAACATTACAAAGCTCATGATATATCATCTTTCATTCATTTGACTCAAATGGGTTATGAACTCCCAATTTTCCCCAAATACGAATTGCAGAATCACATCAGTTACACATTCACATTTTTACATAATGTCATATTAGTGACTGTTGTCCTCTGCTACCTTTATTATCCCCTACTATCCCCCCTCCCCTCCCATCCTATCTTCCCTCTCTTCCTCATCTGCTATTCTTCACTTCTCTCTCTTGTTCCCGCCTTTCCCCTCACAACGTCTTATATGTAATTTTTTGTAACAATGAGGGTCTCCTACCATTTCCATATGCTTTCCCTTCTCTCTCCCTTTCTCTCTCCCACTCGTCTTTGTTTAATATTAATCTTTTCCTCATGCTCTTCCTCCCTGTTCTATTCTTAGTTACTCTCTTTTAATCAAAGAAGACATTTGGCATTTGTTTTTTTAAGGATTGGCTAGCTTCTCTTAGCATAATCTGCTCTAATGCCATCCATTTCCCTGCAAATTCTATGATTTTGTCATTTTTTAGTGCTGCATCCATCGTGTATAGATGCCACATTTTTTTTATCCATTCATCTATTGAATTGCATCTAGGTTTGTTCCACAGTCTAGCTATTGTGAATTGTGCCACTATGATCATTGATTTGGCAGTATCCCTTTAGTACACTCTTTTAAGATCCTCAGGGAATAGTCCGAGAAGGGCGATAGCTGGTTCAAATGGTGGATCCATTCCTAGCTTTCCCAGGAATCCCCATACTGCTTTCCATGTTGGCCTCACCAATTTGCAGTCCCACCAGCAGTGTACAAGTGTCCCCTTTTCCCCACATCCTCGTAAACACTTGTTGTTGTTTGACTTCATAATGCCTGCCAATCATACTGGAGTGAGATGGTATCTTAGGGTGGGATTGATTTGCATTTCTCTGACTGCTAGATGTGGTGAGCATTTTTTCATGTACTTGTTGATTGATTGTATGTCCTCCTCCGTGAAGTGTCTTTTCAGTTCCTTGGCCCATTTGTTGATTAGGTATTTGTTATCTTATTGATAGTTTTTTTTTTAATTCTTTGTATATTCAGGATATTAGGCCTCTATCTGAAGTGTGAGGGGTAAAAATTTGTTCCCAGGATGTAGGCTCTCTATTTACCTCTCTTATTGTTTCTCTGGCAGAGAAAAAAAAACTTTTTAGTTTAAGTAAGTCTCATTTTTTTATTCTTGTTAATAACTCTTGGGCTATGGGCGTCCTATTAAGAAATTTGGAGCCCGACCCCACAGTATGTAGATCGTAGCCAACTTTTTCTTCTATGAAATGCAGTGTCTCTGATTTTATATCTAGATCCTTGATCCATTTTGAGTTAAATTTTGTGCATGGCAAGAGAACGGGATTCAGTTTCATTTTGTTGCATATGGATTTCCAATTTTCCCAGCACCATTTGTTGAAGATGCTATCCTTCCTCCACTGCATGCTTTTAGCCACTTTATCAAATATAAGAAAGTTGTAATTTTGTGGATTGGTTTCTGTGTCCTCTCTTCTGTACCACTGGTCCACCTGCTTTTTTCGGTACCAGTACCATGCTGTTTTTGTTACTATTGCTTTGTAGTACAGTTTGAACTCTGGTATCGCTATACTTCCAGATTCACACTTCCTGCTTAGAGTTGCTTTTGCTATTCTGGGTCTTTTGTTTTTCCATATGAATTTCATGATTGATTTATCTATTTCTACAAGAAATGCCGTTGGAATTTTGATTGGCATTGCATTAAACCTGTAGAGAACTTTGTGTAATATTGCCATTTTTATGTTGTTAGATCTGCCTATTCATGAACAGGGCACATGTTTCCATCTTCTGAGATCTTCTTCTATCTCTCTCTTTGTCAAGTGCTTTTTCTGCATCTATCCAGATGATCATATGGTTCTTGTCTTTAATTCTATTGATGTGGTGAATGGCATTTATTGATTTTCGTATATTGAACCATCCTTGCATCATGGGGATGAATCCTCCTTGATGATGGTGCACAATTATTTTGATATGCTTTTGTATTTGATTCGTCAGGATTTTATTGAGAATTTTTGCATCCAAGTTCATGAGAGATATTGGTCTGTAGTATTCTTTCTTTGAAGTGTCTTTGTCTGCTTTCGGGATCTGGGTGATGTTGGCCTCATAGAATGAATTTGGAAGAGCTCCTTCTTTTTCTATTTCTTGAAAAAGCTTGAAAAATATTGGTTTTAATTCTTCTTTGAAGGTTTTGTAGAAATCCGCTGTATACCCATCCGGTCCAGGGCTTTTTTTTGGTTGGTAGTCTTTTGATTGCCTCTTCTATTTCTTCCTTTGTTATTGGCCTGTTTAAATTGTTTGTGTCTTCCTGACTCAATCTGGGCAGATCGTATGACTTAAGAAATTTTTCAATATCTTCACAATATTCTATTTTATTGGAATATAGTGTTTCAAAATACTTTCTAATTATCTTCTGTATTTCTGTAGTGTCTGTTGTGATATTGCCTTTTTCATCCCATATGTTAGTAATTTGAATTCTCTTTCTTCTTCTTTTCCTTAGCATGGCTAAGGGCCTGTTGATCTTATTTATTTTTTCAAAGAACCAACTTTTAGTTTTATCAATTTTTTCAACGTTTTTTTTTTTTTTTGGTTTCAATTTCATTGATTTCTGCTCTAAATTTAATTATTTCTTGTCTTCTACTACATTTGCTGTTGTTTTGCTCTTCCTTTTCTAGGTTTTTGAGGTGTAGTTTAAGTTCATTTATTTGTTGTATTTTTCTTTTTTTGAGGAAAGAACTCCAAGAAATGAATTTCCCTCTTAAAACTGCTTTCATTGTGTCCCATAGATTCCGGTATGTTGTGTCTGTATTGTCATTTGTCTCTAAGAATTTTTTTATCTCCTTCTTTATGTCTTCTGTAACACATTGATCATTCAGTAGCATGTTGTTCATTTTCCATGTGATGTAGGATTTTTCCTTCTTTCTTTTCTCATTGATTTCCAGTTTCATTCCATTATGATCATATATGGTGCACGGTATAATCTCCATGCCTTTATATTTACTAAGAATTGCCCTATGGAATAATATATGGTGTATCTCTGAGTAGGATCCATGTGCTGCTGAGAAGAACATGTATCCACTTGATGATGGTTGATATATTCTATATATTTCGGTTAAGTCTAGGTTATTGATTGTGCTGTTGAGTTCTTTAGTTTCTTTATTCAGTTTTTGTCTAGAGGATCTCTATAATGCCGAGAGTGGTATGTTGAAGTCACCCATAATTATTGTGTTGTAGTCTATTTGACTCTTGAACTTGAGGAGAGTTTGTTTTATGAACGTTACACCTCCATTGCTTGGTGCATACAAATTGATAATTGTTTTTTTCTTGTTGGTGGATGATTCCTTTTAACAGAATATAGTGTCATTCTTTATCCCTTTTGATTAACTTAGGTTTGAAGTTGATTTTATTCCATATGAGTATGGCAAATCCTTCTTGCTTCCGAGGGCCATGTGAGTATTATGATTTTTCCCAACCTTTTACCTTCAGCCTGTGTATGTCTTTTCCTATGATATGAGTCTCCTGAAGGCAGAATATTGTTGGATTTGTTTTTTTGATCCAGGTTACTAGCACATGTCTCTTGATTGGTGAATTTAGGCCATTAACAT
Source organism: Callospermophilus lateralis (assembly GCF_048772815.1). Classification (NCBI taxonomy): domain Eukaryota; kingdom Metazoa; phylum Chordata; class Mammalia; order Rodentia; family Sciuridae; genus Callospermophilus; species Callospermophilus lateralis. The sequence continues at coordinate 148,634 of NW_027512771.1, forward strand.
TTAAGGTTACAATTGAAATATGATTTGTACTTCCAGTCATGTTTATTTATTTATTATATTTTAGTTTGGATAGTTTTTACTTTTTTGGTTACTTTCCTCCCGCTTTACTGAGATACTTCCCACTGTTAGTTTTGGGCACTATTTTTTAACTCTTCTTCTTGTAGTATTTTGCACAACATGCTTTGCAGTGCTGGTTTTCTGGCTGAGAATTGTTTTAGCTTTTGTTTATCGTGAAAGACTTTAATTTCATTGTCAAATCTGAACCTTAATTTTGCTTTATATGGTATTCTTGGTTGGAATTCTTTTTTTTTCAGCATTTGAATTACATTGTTCCAGGATCTTCTCACTTTCAAAGAATGTGATGAAAAATCAGTTGTTAACCTAATTGGTTTACCCCTGAATGTAATCTGCCTCCTTTCTCTTATAGCTTTTAATATTCTCTCCTTGTTCCTGTATGTTGGCTATCTTCATATTTATATGTCTTGGAGTTGGTCTATTTTGGTTTTGAATGTTTGGGGTCCTGTAGGCTTCCAGGAATTGGCAATCCAATCCATCATTCATCTCTGGGAAGTTTTATAGAATTATTTCATTTAATATGTTGTCCATTCCTTTGGTTTGAATCTCTATGCCTTCTTCTATCCTGATGACTCTCAAATTTGTTTTTTTTATGACATCCCTTATCTCTTAAATAGATTGCTCATGGGATATAAGCATCTTTTCTATGTTGACTATATTCTTTTCAAGTTGATAAACTTTGTCTTCATTATCTGATGTTCTGACTTCTACTTGATCTAGTCTATTTGTAATATTCTCGTTTGAGTTTTTAATTTGGTTTATATTTTCCTGCATTTCTAGGATTACTGTTTAATATTTTTTTTAAGATCTCTATCTCCTGGTAAAGCCCATTCTTTGCCATTTGAATTTGTTTGTTTAATTCATTTTCAAAATATACTTTTATTGCTTTGACTTGCTGCCTCATGTCTTCTCTAATATTCCTTTCCATCTGAGTTTGGTATGCCTTGAGTTCTTTCCCTATCCCTGTTTCTGATGCTTCAAGATCCTCCTGTAGAATTAAGTTGTCCTCTTTGTTTGTACTCCTTTTTTGCCCTTGTTTTTTCATGATGTTCACGTTACTTTCCAGCTCTATTTGATTGCTGTGTTTCTGCTTTATTCTTTAGATTTGTTTTGGTGTTGTATATCTCTGTTGTCTCTCCTTTGTGTTGGTAAACTATGCCTGCTAAAGTGGATTCTGCTTGGAAGTAATTCCGAAGGCCGAGCTCCAGTGATGTCACCTCTCTGCTTTGGCATACGTCAGTTCTAAAGTGGGGTACACATTGAAACTGATTGGTTTAGGCCCTGTGATGCCTATGTGCCAGGCCAAAAAGGGTACTAGGTTATTAAACAATCAGGCAGTCAGGGGAAAATTTACTGGGCAGTCCGGGAATTGTCTTACAAGCTACAGGAATTTCAGGTTTTGTGTATAGCATAGGAACGTAACAATACCTGGTCCTTTACATTTTAACTCAGACCTTGCAGCTTAGAAACTTTACAAAACCCAGTCTTTTAAACTTTAAATTTTACACATTAATTTCAATTTCTTTTACACTTACAGATTACTTCTGGTTCACAACAAGGGTGTCAAAGCCACCCTGACTTTAGGCAAATGAGGGGCAAGGGAGCTTATTTTGGACACTGTTTTTGGCTGTGCCCCTCATGGCAACCTCCAGCCAGATGTTATGATGAGTGTCTTTATGGAAGAAGATAAGTGCCATGTAGGAGTCTTGTGGTTTTAATTGTGGTCATTTGTGTGGCGGTTGAAAGAGAAGACTGGGTCCACATGGGCTTGAACTCTGCTGTGATTCCTCTTAGAGACTGAGTTCTGGAACTGACCTCAGAAAAGTATTGCCATGAATTGTGTTGGGATAACAGGAGGCCACGCAAGAGCATCGCCCTTGGAAACTGAGATAGAGGCCCAAGATGGCTTTCCACAGAGCACTGAGAATCTCAGCCAGGATATCACATGATTTTTTTGTGAAAGACTTGGCAGCCATAGTTGAGAGTCAAAACACACATGAACCTCACATTCAAGACCTCAATGGGCCTGGCTTCATGTGACCTTTTGGCCACTCTTTGGGAAGCCTTGCCTTAAAGAGTTCTGCAGAGCTTTCATTGAAATCAGCTTCCTCACCATGTAATGGTTCCTGAATGAATTGATACCCACAGTGCCTCCAACTTCATCCTTGAAAAATGGCTAGATAAATACCATGAATTTTTTTGAAATTTTCATGACCAGGTGGCCCTGGAGAACCTTTGGATGTTCTATTGCTGATCATGAGTGTACCATACAGTGCCTTGATTGACTGGGTTTCATGAAAATGTTGTAGAACAGAGATGCTAGTGAGTTGGAGCCTCCTGAGTAGTCGGTGTAGAGAAGTGGACTATAGGTTTGTGAATAAATACCTGTGGTGGTATCACGTGGATCTGCCATTGGCTTCAAGAGACGTGTGACTGACATGGTGCCGGCCACAGATCCTTATATGAATAGGCATCTTGTTATATTGAGAGGTTTGAGGGCAATGTTCAGAATCCAGTTGCTATAGTCAAGGGGGAAAGCTATGTGGGATAGACCCCTGTTTTGAACATTCTCCTGGAGACCCTGACCAACCACACGTGACAGAACTCCCTCCAGCACTGTGTCCTTGTTGAACTACTTGTATTTCATTAAGCCAATACCAAACTCCCAGTGCCACAGTAAAAAACACCACGAAAATGGAAAATGATGACCAAATGGTTTCACAGACCACACGGGGAGACACTTAACTACCAGTGACCACAGTTTAACTACAAAGGGAGAATTCAGAACTCCTTCCTCATGTTCATTAGAAAATAAGGAACCATTTTCTCCAGGTCACATAGATGCAGATCCAGATTTGATGGTGTCACTACAAAAGAAGCTAAATCTTCTGACAACTACATATATTTCATGTGCCCAACCTCAGAGGAAGTTTCTCAAGAAGTCTTTAGGCCAGCAGAGCTCCATGTTTGTGCAGTTTTTAACCTCTCCCTTACTTTTGGAAACTGTTCTAACACATCGAATGTTGTGAACTCCTGAGCATCTTCAGTTCCACATATGTAATCACAGGTTTTCGAACTCCTCACCACTAATTGGGTCTTACTTGGAGCGAAGTTAATGTCAAGGAATTGTTCTGGATGAGAGTGGCAAGATTTTTGTGTAGCACATACTTGCATACACATTAGATTCATTTTCCTATTTTCCATTTTAAATACTGATTCCTGACACTAACACATACCCGACTAGAATCTGAAAACTAATCCTAATTTGATGGATAAAAAGAAACCTAACCGAAGAGAAATACAGGCCTTCCATAGGAGGCATGGTGTATACTTTGATTTGCCTTCTGCTTAATCAAGGGTATGTGTTATAAATCTTGTCAAATTTTCTTTGTAATATTTCTCCATGAGATATATATATATATATATATATATATATATATATATATATATATATATATATATATATATTTTTTTTTTTTTCTCAAAACATGAAACTTATGTGTATTATTAAACACTCCCTAAATTCATTCATGTTCCTGTATGTGGATTTATAATCAACTTTTCACAAGATTATTCTCAGAAATATTCAACCACCTGAAATACATATTTCTTTCCTAGTACTGAAAACTAACTTCAATGAATGGTGCTTACAAATCCTAATATTTCTAAAGTAACTGACCCAGTTTAACATCAATGCAAGTAGATTCCTATGGGACATGATGTGTATTTTGAAGTTCATTTTTATTCAACACTGGCACATTACTATTTCTTCAGTTTATGGAAATCATAGGATATATCTTACATCCACAAGTACACAAATTTATAGACATTTGGTTCAATTTCAATCACTTTCTCCTTGAGAACACATATATTACTCCATGTTTCTTTATGGTCTATTCACTAGACTTCTTTCTAAACACATTATTTTCGATTCCATAATCAGTTTTGAAGCAAAACTCACACTCTTCATGATAAACCGTAACCCTAATATTACCATTAGATATATAACTGGTTGGAATGAATGTATGTATATCAATATAAGATTTGCTATATATTCTCAGATATCAATTCAATCCATTATTCAAAGTTGGAAATAGTTATATAATTTATTCACAATATTGTCTATTCATGCATCATCTCTAGATTCATCAACACAGGTTACAACAATTTGTATCCTCAGTACTAATTTATAAGTTTTCAAAATTTTGCTCCCCAAAATGGTGGAAGAAATATTCATGTCACATGATGTACATATACATTTTATCACAGTGATATTCTGGACACAGTATTGATAAATAAGAATGATACCCTTTTACTTAAATATGTTTACTTGATTTTCACTGTAAGATGTTAATTCTGGAAGACTTGAGAATTAAGAAAGATTTTGTCTATATTATTTCAAACAGGCTAATGAAAGTACTTTTAAATAAATAAATATATATATATATATATATATATATATATATATATATATATATACATATATATATATATATATATAACATATGTAATACATATGCATGAATATAGATACATATGTATAATTAATGTATTGTAATATATCTATCAGGTGATTATAATTTTTAAATTTTCTCAAGAAAAAAGAATGACTATAAAAAACTGTCTTAAATGTAAATTTCATAGCATACTACTGTTTGTAATGACATGAGAGAAAAATACATATGGAGGGATAATGAAAAAGGAAGAGAAAGAAGGAAGAAAATGAGGAAGAAAGTGAGAAAAGAAGAAGGAGAGGAGTGTTTGATGATCAGATAAAAGTGGAGGGGCTGGGTTTGTGGCTCAGTGGTAACATGCTTGTCTACCATTTGTGAGGCACTGGGTTATATTCTCAGCACCAGATACAAATAAATAAAATGAAGGTCTATCACAAACTGAAAAAATAAAAAATAAAAAACTAGAAATATTGCCATAATTCCAAGGTTTTATGAATGTTAAATAAAAAAAATGTTATATAGCCTTATGTAATTTCTACACTCCCCAAAGTAGTCATTTAATGTTAGATAATTAATGCTATAACTGAAAATCCATTGCTCTTCCCTCTACATTCTGTGGCATGATAGTGCTAAAATAAATTGTATTATAACACCAAAAAAAATTCTAATATTTCTACAGTAACTGACCCAGTTTAACATCAATGCAAGAATATTCCTATGGGATATAATGTGTATTTTGATGTTCATTTTTATTCAACACTGGTATATTACTATTTCTCCAGTTTATGCACATAATAGGATGCATATTTCATCCACAATTTAGATAATTTATACGCATTTTTTTTTTACTTTCAATCACTTCCTGCTACAGAACACATGTATTCCTCCATGTTTCTTGACTGCTCTTTTCATGAGACTTTTTTCCAAACACATTATTTTCGATTTCCATTATCACTTTTGAAGCAAAACTCACGAACCCGTCATGATAAACCATAACCCTAATATTACCATTACATGTATAAGTGGTGGGAAAGAATGATTGTATATCAATATAAGATTTCTTACTTAGTTAAAGGTATCCATTCAATCCATTATTTAAAGTGGAACCAGTTATATTATTTGGTCACAGTATGGTGTATTAATGCATTATCTCTATATTGATAGAAACAGGGTACACCTCTTTGTACACCCAATACTAATTTATACGTCTTCAAAATATTGCTCCCAGAAATGGTGGAAGAAATACTCATGTCAACTGATTCTACATATGCATATTATCACAGTAATATTCAGGACACAAAATGCAAAACTCACACGTATGATTGTAGCAAAGCCTAAAAGGGAACTGAACATGGATTACTAAAAACATCCATGTCCAGGTTGCCTAATGCTCTCAAATATCAATCCTATTGGTGACTACATATTTGTTTCTTCCTAAGATTATATATTCAATCTCAAAACTGTTGAAAATGTCTATTTTTTTACTCACTTTATACTTTGCCTGATTTCCTAATGTCTCTATTGATATCTGCTTTCCTACATATTTTCCCCAGTTCAACATTGTGACTGACCCTTCAAATGTGCTGAAATTGACATTCACTCTCTAACCGAAACCCTATTGCTAATAAACTTTGGTCCAAATCCTATACTCACTCTTCTTCCAAAGCATACTGACTATCTTCCTGAACCTATCGACTATCCCTTTTTGAGTGGATGTTCTCTTCTACATTCAATCATCTAAGGTGGAAGGTCCTATGCCATTGTTTATCGATTTATCTGAGATATGTATGCAGAACGTAATTCAATGCTATGTATCCCAATCAATTGCCCAATGCACTTCTGAGCTTCAAGTCTTACTTAGATTTCTGTTTTTATACTTATATTTCACCTATATATCCATGTTAAGTAAAATGAATATTTTTGGATCTGTAGATGATATATATTTCATCATGATTTTTCTACTCACCTGATATACATATATATTTATCTCAGTAATATTCCAGACACAAAATACAAGGGTCACACTTATGATTGTACCAAAGCCTAAATTGAATGTGACCATGTATTACTAACATCATCCATGTCCTTGTTCCCTAACACTCTCAAATATCATTGCTATTGGTGACTACATATTTGTTTCTTCCTAACATTATATATTCAACCTCAACCCTGTTAAAAATGTATTTTCCTATCACACACTTTGAACTTTGCCTGATTTCCTAATGTCTCTATTGATAAATGCTTTCCTACACCTTTTCTCCAGTTCATCATTGTGAATGACTCTTCACATGTGCTGACATTGACATTCACTCTCTCACTGAATCCCCATTGCTAAAGAACTTTTGGTCCAAATGCTTTACTCAGTCTTCTTTTGAAACCTACCAACTATCTTCCTTATCCTACCAACTATCCCAGTTTGAGTGGATGTTCTATTCTATATTCAATGATCCAATGTACAAGGTCCTATTACCATGATTATCTATTTAACTGAAACATCTGTGCAGAATGTAATTCAAAGCTATGTATACCAATCAAGTGCCCAATGATCTTCTGGGCTTCCAATCGTTCCTAGATTTCTGTTTTCATACTTATATTTCACCTCTATAGTCTTATAAATATCGCAGGTTCCCAATAACATTATTCATACAGCAGAACAATTCCTAACCCAAATCGAACATGTTATTAACCCTAACCATACACTGTTCCCTCAATCTAACTTTACAGAAGAGCAGGGAAAGAGTTGGTCTTACAAGACAGGAATTTAGGGGATCTTCCACCTGCTGAGAACCTCAAACGTCCATGCAGAAATGATCCCTGAAGAAGATGTAGGCAGCTATGAAAGACCTGAGAGAGTAAGAGTCACTTTCCATGGCCAACAACCTGGTCAGGATGAAGGGATGTGTCTGAATCTGCCTCTCTCTTCTTAATGTAGAGAAGATGGACCAAAACAGGCCAGTGTGGAGAGCTGTTCTGGAGTGCCTATGGATGATATACCATTCTAACTTGTGAAAGTGTCACAGGAAGTAGGGGCAGCCTCCATCTAATGGGGCCTTTGGAAGCAACTATTAGGACAATGTGTTTGCCAAGGCAGTGACCTCATTCAGTTCCTGAAGGAAGTGACCTCACATTTATTCACAATGTGGTCTATTCATGCACTATCTCTATATTCATAGACACAGTGTACACCTCTTTGTACCACCAATACTAATTTATAGGACTTCAAAACATTGCTGCCAGAAATGCTGGAAGAAATACTCATGTCACGCGATCTACATATACATTTTATCACAGTAATATTCTGGACACAAAATGCAAAGGTCACACTTATGATTGTACCAAAGCCTAAAAGGAAAGTGAACAGGGATTACTAAAAACATCCATGTCCACATTGCCTAATGCTCTCAAATGTCAATCCTATTGGTGACTTCATATTTGTTTCTTCCTAAGATTATATATTCAAACTCAACCCTGTTCAAAATGTCTAATCCTATCACTCACTTTGTACTTTCCCTGATTTTGTAATGTCTCTATTATTATCTGATTTCCTACATATTTTCCAAAGTTCATCATTGTGACTGAATCTTCATATGTGCTGACATTTACCTTCACCATCTAACAGAAACCCTATTGCTAAAGAAGTTTTTTTTTTCCAAATCCTATACTCACTCTCCTTCCAAAACCTACCAACTATCTTCCTAATCTTACCTACAATCCCTTTTTGACTGGATGTTCTCTTCCACATTCAATCATTCAATGTACAAGGTCCTATGCCATTGTATATGGATTTATCTGAGACATCTGTGCAGAAAGTAAGTCAACACTAAGTATCCCAATGAAGGGCCCAATGCCCTTCAGGGTTTCAAATCTTAGATTTCTGTTTTCATACATATATTTCACCTACATATTCTTATAAATATCGTAGGTTCCCAATAACATTATTCATCCAGCAGAATAGTTCCTAACACAGATTGAACATGTTATTAACCCTAACCATACACTCTTCCCTCAATCTAAATTTACAGAAGAGCAGGGACAGAGTTGGTCTTACAAGACAGAAATTAAGGGATCTTTCACCTGCTGAGAACCTCAAAGGTCATTAAAGAAATGATCCCTGGAGAAGATGTAGGCAGCTATTAAGGACCTCAGAGAGCAAAAGTCATCTTTCATGGCAAACAACCTGGTCAGGATGAAGGGTTGTGTCGGAATCAGCCTCTCTCTTCTTAATGTAAAGAAGATGCAGCAAACCAGGCCTGTGTGGAGAGCTGTTCCTGGGTGCCTATGGTTGTATACCATTCTAACTTGTGAAAATGTCAGAATAAGTAGGTGCAGCCTCCATCTCATGGGACCCTTGGAAGCAACTGTTAGGACAAAGTGGTTGCCAAGGTAGGGACCTCATTCAGTTCCTGAAGGAAGTGACCTCACCTCACTTCCTTGGTGATGGCATTCTCTGAACTTGGGATCCAGGAAGCCAGGCATCCAGAGCCAGTCCCAGTCCCAGTCCCAGTGGTCAAAATTTTTCGGATTTACCAAAGACAGAGTCAGTCTTTCTTGGTACCTACTTATGTGAGGATGGCCAAATGCCAGGAAGGTCAGAAGAGGGGCATTTCCTGAGAAAGCAGATAGTGGCTCACCACTGGCTCCTTACAGCTTCACAAAGTTGGCCACAGAGACTAGATCTGAGACAGGACAGCCCATTATGAGGGAATTTATTATGGCCACCATCAAATGACACTCTGTATTGTCACAGACGTACTTGGGGGTCTGTGTGGGTGTGGGTGTGGGTATTTGTTTGTGGTTTTGTCTCATGTTCTGAGAATAGGTAAGAAAGTCGGTTTGTTTGGTTTGGTGTGAACCGATTCTAGTAAGTCGTTTGACAAGGCTAGTCTTTCTATGTCTGTGTATCCCACTGTGTCCATGGTTGTAGACATTAGAAAAGAGAATGCATAAATACATGTGTCCTTTCTAGTAGAAATCTTCCCAGCATTTATTTTGCCCAATTTATGAATGGTCTGCGGATTGCCTAATGGATGGGCAACACCTAATATCTTCTTAAGTTCCTATTCTCTACCTGAATTATGGGCAATCTCCAGAATACACTCATGGTATTGTGTCCAAGATATGTACCACCTCCACGCTCTGTGATACGGCCATGCACTAGAGAGCTGAAGGAAATGATGAGCATCTCAGAAAACTCAGATATCAGTGTGACCAGGAAAGTCTCAGTGGAGAAACTCTGCTTTGGGCCTTTTGCTTACATATCCTTCTGTTGCCCTGAATGTCAGGAAGGTCTTTGCCTCAGGCTACGCCTTTTTGAAGCCTGAAGAAAACAGTTTTCAAATGGAAATGTATGGACATTACCTGTGGCTCTTTCTTAATTGCTTTGGAAAGGGATGTGTCTGAATCAGCCTCTTGGCCCTGTGTGAGGCTGTGGCTTAGATTCTCAGCACCTGATGGATCTAAAGAAAAATCCCATGTGTGCATCCAAATCAAAAAGCCAAAAGAGCAATCATTTTGGATGAAGTCTCTCGCCTTCCTCTGTAAGGTTTCTGACTTCCATTATTGAGAATACAGATCCTTTGGGTCAAATGAGTTCTTCAAAGCCCTGCAGACACTAGACCATAGGTTCTTGGGTTTTCTCATGACTCCAATTAACATAAAGAATCTAAACCCCACAGTCAGTAGGCCTCAAAATCGAGAATAAGAGCAATATTAACGGCAGGCCTCTTTGAACACTCCTGGTTCACAGGAAGGATGTCCCGGCCACACTAACTTTAGGCAAATGGATGCAAGGGAGCTTATTTTGGACACTGTCTTGGGCTGTGCCCCTCATGGAAACCTCCAGCCAGAGGTTATGATGAGTGTCTATATGGAAGAAAATGAGGGCCATGTGGGAGTGTCTTGATTTTAATTGTGGTCATTTGTGTGGCGCTTGGAATAGATGACTGGGTCCACCTGGGCTTGAACACTGGTGTGATTCTCTTTAGAGACTGAGTTCTGGAACTTACCTCCAAGAAGTATTGCCTTGTATTGTGTTGGGATTTTAGGAGGCCACGCATGAGAGTCGCCCTTGGAAACTGAGATCTGGGCCCAGGTTGGCTTTCCACAGAGCACTGGGAATCTCGGGAAGGATATCACATGATTTTATTCTTAAAGACTTGGCAGCCATAGTTGCAAGTCAAAACACACATGGACCTCAAATTGTAGACCTCAGTAGGTCTGGCTTCATGGGCCTTTTGGCCTGTCTTTGGGAAGCCTTGCGTGTGATAGTTCTCCAGAGCTTTCATTGAAATGAGCTTCCTCTCCATTTAATCGTTCCTGAATGAATTGAAACCCACAGTGCCTCCAACTTCACCCTTGAAAAATGGCTAGATAAACACCTTTAAATTTTTGACATTCCCATGACCAGGTGGCCCTGGAGAACCTTTGGATGTCCTATTGATGACCATCAGTGTTCCAGAAAGTGCCTTGATTGACTGGGTTTCATGAAAATGGTGTAGAACAGAGATGCCAGTAATTTGGAGCCTGCTGAGTAGTCGGCCTAGAGCAGTGGTGTGCAGGTGTGTGTTAAAACATCTTTGGTCGGGTCATCTGCATCTGCCCTTCGCTTCCAAATGGTTTGTGACTGACATGCTACAAGCCACAAACCCTTGTATGTAAAGGCATCTTGTTATATGGAGAGGATTCAGGGCAATGTTTATAATCAGATTGCTATGGTCAAGGGGGCAAACTATGTGGGATAGAAGCCTTGGTGGTGCATTCTCCTGCAGACCCTTACCCACCACACGTGAAAGAACTCCCTCCATCACTGTGTCCCAGTTGAACTTCTTGTATTTCGTGAAGCAAATATCGAACTCCCAGTGCAGCTGCAAGAAACACCACAGAAATTGGAGGATGACCAATGGCTTCACATTCCACACTGGGAGACACTTAGCCACCAGTGGCCACAATTTACCTACAAAGAGAGAATTCAGCACTGCTGCCTCATGTTCATTGGAAAATAAGAAACAATGTCCTCTATGTCACATAGATTCTGACCCAGCTTTGATCGTCTCATTAAAAAGGAAGCTAAAGCTCCTAAAAACAACCTCAGATGAAGTTTTTCAAGAAATCTTTAGGCCAGCAGAGCTCCATGTTTGTGGAGTTTTTACCCTGTCCTTTACTTTTGGAAACTCCTATACCACCTCCAAGGTTGTGAACTCCTGAGCATTTTCCATTCCAGATGTGTATTCACAGATTTTCTAACTCTTCTCCTCTAATTGTGTCTTACTTGGGATGAAGGTAATGTCAAGGCATTGTTCTGAATACACATTGGATTCTTTTTCCAATTTTCCATTCGAAATACTGAATCCCTGACTGTCAGGGGTAGAAGGAATTTACCTTAAAGAATAGCCTGACACTTACAAGAAACAGCCCCCATGGTGACATCCTGTCTGGGAGACATCCTGTAGCCAACTGTGTCCCTGAGACATCCTGTTGCCATCTGTCTTCCTGAAATATCCTGAGTTTATCTCACCTTGTGAAGACATCCAGGAACTTTGGATAAGAGAGCTTTCCCATTTCCAGCATATAAATGCCCCTGTGTGAAAAATAAAAGTTTGCAGCTTGATCAGAACTCCTGTCATGCTGTCATCTCTCCTGTCTCTTGTCCCTTCATTCCTCCGCATCTAGGTTCGCTGCCCCTGTTGATGTGTCTTTCCAGCCGGGACTACTGGCACCCACTGACTGGGGCTCGAGCCTTTGACTGATTAGGATCCCCATCCTCCTGGAAGACTTCATCAAGTGGAGCTCACGATTGCCTCAGCAGACACCACCAAGAGACAGATCTAGGAGGAGAGTGGGGATGACGCACGGTGAGTGACCCACCATGGGACAAGCAGTTTCGCCACATGATTTGTTTTTGTCAGGCCTCAAGGAGTCCTTCAAGACATGGGGGGTGCGTGTTAAGAAAAAGGACTTAAAATTTTTCTTCTAATACATAGGAGAATTGTGTCCATGGTTTCACCTTGAAGTGACCATTGATGGTAAAAGATGGCTTAGAGTAAGAGACTGTTTAAAACATTATTATTAAACCTTTGGCCCAGAAAAAGTGCCAGTTCCCACCTTTTCTTACTGGAACTTAATTAATGAAATTCTTAAAAGTTCACCCTTTGACAATGGTATCTTACAACTTGTCAGGATTGGAGAAGAGACTATGCAAAACACCTCTCGTCTCCCCAAGGCATGCCCATCAGTTAGTATAGACATTGACCCTTCTCAGTCTCCCCAGGACCCTGGGAACCTTCCTGGTCCCCCTCAAAATACCACCCTAATGAATAAGGCTCTAATGGTTACCAAACGCCTTTATCGAGTTTTAAATCCCAGAGACACATTGACCCCTGGGACGGAGGCTACCTTGGAGAAGGAAGCAGCAAGCTACCATTCAGAAGATGCGCCACCTCTCAGGACCCTGCCACAGCCTATAGGACTTACACATCTACCTACCTCCTATATCACTCCTGCCTTTTGTGCTCCAACCCTTCAGGAGCAAAATGCCACCCAGATATTTTTTCCCCACTTCCCTTGCCTAGCCTGGCTCCCTTGTGAGAGTCTCTCTAACATAGACGGGAACAGATCAAACTTTTAAAAGAATTAAGATCCCTTGACTCTGAGCTCTGTTCATTAGCCTTAGGCATGGAATCAATGAAAGCTGGCCCACGGTGGTCTAATACAAAGGCTAAGCCACTCCATCAGCCTGTTCTCGCCTTCCCAGTCACCCACAGTCAGACAGATATGCCTGCAAAGGCTGAGGTCAAAGACTTAGAGGAGGATGAAGAGGAGGAAGCGGGGGAAATGGATCAAGGAGATCAGGACTCAGAGGATGAAGAGTTCACCCCTAGGCAGGAAGGAACCCAGAGTGTCTACAAAAAATTAAGCCTGCGTTTTCTTGAAAAACATAAAAAGACTTGTGCTCACAATGGCCCCACTGTGCCCTACACGTTGACTTTATTAGAAAGCCACAGCACACAATGGCTTACTCCCAATGATTGGAAATTTTTAGACCAAGCTACCCTCAGTGCCGGAGATTTCCTGTTATGCAATGCAGATTTCAAGGAGCACTGTCAGGAAACTGCTCAAAAAAAATTAACTAAGACCTCCTATAAATCCTGAACTTATGTTAACCTAGTGGGCTATGAGCCATTTGACACTAAAACTAAATAGGCACGTTTCCCTGCTGGACTTTTGGCGCAGATTCAGATGGCTGGCTTACATGCTTGGAGATGCCTCCCTCAGACGGGCTCAGCTACCACTTCTTTGGCAAAAATTTGACAAGGACCCAACGACCCTTATAGAAACTTTGTTCCCCGGCTTAACCTAGCTGCAGAATGCTTGCTTGGACCAAGCGAAAGCAAAAGAACTTTTGTAAAATATCTTGCCTTTGAAAACGCCAACCCAGCATGTCAGAATGTTCTTTGACCACATAAGGAAAAAGGAAAACTTTCTGACTTTATTAGACTCTGTGCAGGGGTGGGTGCAGCCCATGCCATGGGTCTCGCCCTACGTGCCCCCTTTACCAAGGCTTTTCACAATCCTGGCTCATGTACTTGCTTTACTTGTAAACAACCTGGCCATTTTGCACGCAAGTGTCCGAAAGGCAAACAAAGCCTAGGAATGTCGTCTCCTCAAACTGGGGCTAAATCGCCTCCAGCTACCCTTTTTTCTAGATGTGGTAAATGTCATCACTGGGCCAGTAAGTGTAGATCTAAGACAAATGGCCTCAGACAGCCTATTTCTTCCTGCTTCTCAGGAAACTCCCTGCGGGGCCAGCCCCTGGCCACGACCTCCCCCAGGACAAAACCAGGGGCAATAAGGTTTGTTCCCTCCCAAACTCCAAACCTACCACAAAATTCTTCCCCACAATTGCCACCCTCCAACTAGCCACCCCAGGCAGCGCAGGATTGGATCTCTGTGCCACCACCGATACAATATTAGACTCAATGCAAGGGCACCAGATAATACCCCCTAGAATTATGGGTCCCCCTTCATCTCATACGAGTGCCCTTATTCTTGGAAGAGCCTCTGCTACCTTAAATGGTGTTCAGGTCTTCCCTGGCATTAATGATAATGATTTCACTGGAGAAATAAAAATACTGGCAACAGCTATTAATGGAGTTCCGGCCATCCCAGCAGGAACAAGACTTGCACAATTAACATTCCTTCCCTTGGATTCAGGAGGCACTTCCACCGCCCAAACCTACAACGGGGGACAGCCTCCCTCAGCTCCTCTGATGTATATTGGGTTCAGCCCATTTCTCACAATAGACCCACCCTTACCTTACTTATTGAAGGAAAGGAATTCCAAGGAATTCTAGATACTGGACCTGATGCCACAATTATTTCTCACAAATACTGGCCATCAGGTTGGCCCATCACCCCATCCTTGAATGATCTAAAAGGGTTAAGAGTCAAAAAATTCCCATGTCAGTTCTAGAGCTCTTAGCTGTACTGATAAAGAGGGTAATAAGGTGACTGTCACTCCTTTCATTGTTCCTGACCTCCCTGTTAACCTATGGGGCCGAGATATTTTGAGTCAAATGGAAGTAATTCTTGCCAGTCCCAATTCAATGGTGACTCATCAAATGCTTTGTATGAATTTTGTCCCTGGTACAGGCCTTGTGAGACTGAGACAAGGACTGGTGGGGACTATAAAACCCATAAAAAAAACAAATACATATGGACTTGGGTATTCTGATTTTTAGTGTCGGTTCCTGACCCTCCTGTACCCCATGCAGATAAAATTATTTTGGAGACTCAGACTCTTGTAAGGGTGGATCAGTGGCCCCTTACCCCCCAGAAAAATTGGAGGCTGCCTCCATGTTAGTGCAGGAACAGCTGGCAGCCCGCCATGTAGAGCCCTCAACCTCACAATGGAATACTCCTATTTTTGTTATCAAGAAAAAATCAGGCAAGTGGCGTCTTTTACAATATTTGTGTGCCATTAATAAAGTTATGTGCCTGATGGGAGCACTACTGCCTGGAATTTCCACACCAGTGGCTATTCCCAAAAACTATTGTAAAATAGTTATTGACTTAAAAGTTTGCTTTTTTACCATTCCTTTACATCCCGAGGATAGACCTTATTTTGCCTTTAGTCTCCCTTGCATTAATTTCCACGGCCCTATGCAGAGATTTCAATGGAAGGTTCTTCCCCAAGGTATGGCCAACAGCCCTAGTCTTTGCTAAAAATAAGCTGTTCAAGCAGTAGACCTTGTGAGAGAATGATGACCACAGTTTTACGTTTTACATAATATGGATGATTTTTTAATTGCTGCACCTAAATACCATGACCTTAATAATTGTTACTTGGACCTTTAGAAAACCCTCACTACCTTGAGACTACAGATAGCTCCTGATAAGGTTTAAACACAGGACCCTTATACCTATTTGGGCCTTAAACTTCAAGATAATCAGATCCAAATTCCTAAAATACAACTATGTGTGGACCATCTTCACACCCTTAATGATTCTCAAAAATTACTGGGAGATATTCAATGGCTAAGAACATATTTAAAATTACCCACTTGTGTACTTTTCCCCCTTAATGATATTTTGAGAGGTGATTCCTACCCCTCCTCCCCTCAAAAGCTTACTCCCGAGGCATGACAGGCATTAAACCAAGTCACAGAAGCCATTGTCAAACAGTTTGTTACACAAATTTCTTATAACCTTCCTCTGGTTCTGGATCTTTTACACACTCCTCATATACCCTCAGAAAAATTTTGGCAGGATATCCATATTTTAAAAATAAAGGCTTCCCCTTGCTTTGGGTCCATTTATCCACCACATCCTCCAAGTTTATTACCGTTTATCTTGCTCAGGTAGCTTCTATTATTATTAAAGGTCGTTTGCTTTCTCGACAACATCTTGGCAAAGACCCTGATAATATTTTAATTCCATATACTAATGACCAAACCAAATTTTTACTACAGAGAGGGGATGAATGGGGTATTGCCCAATCAGGCTATTTGGGAACAATTGATAACCATGTCCCCAATGACACCCTTTTACATTTTGTCCAGATACATCCATTTATTTTTCCCAAAATTACTCAAAAGGCTCCCAGTCCTCAAGCCCTTACTGTCTTTACAGACGGTTCCAGTAATGGCTGTGCGGTCTCTGTTGTCAATAACCAGCCTACCACCGTTGATACTGTCTATCATTCAGCACAGTTTGTGGAATTGTTTGCCATAACACAAGTTTTTATAACATTTTGTGATAATCCTGTTAATATTCATACAGACAGTGCCTACATTGCTCATTCTGTGCCCCTGCTGGAGATTTCACCCGCCATTAAAGCTTCTTCCAATGCGGCCTTTCTGTTTCACCAGCTTCAGCAGCTAATTCAGGCCAAACAACACCCATTTTTCTTAGGACACATCAGGGCACACTCTGATCTTTCCGGTCCTCTAACACAGGTAATGCTCAAGCTGATGCAGCAACTCCTACCATCTTTCCAATTTTTGGTGGCTCCATTCAAAAGGCCACGGAGCTAAACAATCTTTACCAACTAAATTCCCAGAGCCTTTGATTACTTTGTAAAATTACCAGGCAACAGGCACGAGAAATAGTAAAAGAATGCCCTGCTTGCGCTCTCTCCCTCCCCATTCAACACTTGGGAGTTAACCCCCGAGGATTACTGCCAAATCAGGTTTGGCAAATGAATGTTACTCATTTTGCTGAATTTGGAAAAACCAAATATATACACGTTTCTATCGATACCTTCAGCAGCTTTATTTTTGCATCACCACATTCTGGAGAGGCTACCAAAGATGTCCTTTCTCATCTTGTTTCAGCCTTTTCCATAATGGGTAAACCAGTACATATTAAAGCAGATAATTGTCCTCCATATACCAGTGCCAATTTTAAACAGTTTTGTGCTACCTTGCAATTTTGTCATACTACTGGAATTCAATACAAACCTCAGGGCCGAGGCATTGTGGAACGTTCCACCTTACCTTAAAGACTTGGCTATCCCACCTTAAGGCTTCCGCCCTTGTATTTACCACTCACAGGCATTGCCTTAACCATGCATTATTTGCCCTTTTTTCTCTTACCCTAGACAGTGAAGGCCTTTCGGCTGCAGACAGACACTGGCATCCCTTTTCCAATTCTGATCACCCACCTGTTATGTGGGCGAAATCCCCTTACAAATAAATGGAAATGCCCAGATCCTGTCCTCATCTGGGAACGAGGCTCAGCTTGTGTTTTGGACCAAGAGCTAGCAGCCCAAGATGGTTACCAGAACACCTGGTTAAACAGGTTAATGACTTACCTCAAACCGGGGACGGAGGCCCTCCCCATGAGTACAATATTTCCTCTTTTTCGGATCCATCCAACAATCTGTGTGAGGATCCTGCTTAAGGCACATCTGCTGAACAGTTTGTGCACGGAGGCCCTTGCCCTCCACCTTCCAACATCATGGAGTACCTTTTTGCCCCCCCCCCCCCGTGAATGCAAGGGAGGATCTTGGACTCAGGCTCCCACTAGTTGGACCCAGACTGCTGACTGCATGACTAAGGTGGCTTACCTCCATGCCGAGGTTGACTATAAACTCAGAGGAGTTCATCAGCCTAAATGGGTATGTGTTAACAAGCCAAAGATTATTCCCCCTAGTACAAGTAAAGCTCTCCAAAATTGTTCTGCAACCCGTACGCATACCCAGGCGATGCATGTCTCTTGTTATGTGTCGGCCTCAATTTGTGTTAACAAGCAGGGAGAATGATTTTTTGAAGCCTCCCTAATTAAAACTCATGAAGCAGGGGGACCACTATTCATTATACCCCCGTTCTCTTTGACCGGGGAGGAGAAGGCAAATACACCAAGCTACAGTCAGCTGGGTGCCAAGGCACTGTCGGAAAACCTTCCTACTGGCCCATTAAGGCTCCTACAGGGGTCTCTGATGGTAGAGGACCCACTGATGCTGTCAAGCATCCTCAGATAATCAAAATTTTGAAACCCCAAATCCCTGAGCTCACATATCATCCCTTAATGTAGCCGAAATCCCAGTTCCCAGGTTTAGATACCAATACATTAGATATTTTGCAAACTACCTTCTCCTTCCTTAATAATTCCAACCCCACCCTTGCTGGTAATTGCTGGCTCTGCATGACAACAGGGGCAAGCATTCCTATGGCAGTTCCTATTAATTCTACTATGGACAATGATAATACATGCCAACCCTTATTTCCCTTTAAAGAACAGCCTATAGGCACTTCTACATTATGTCTTTTAGGCGCGATGCAGAATAATACCTATGATATGGATTTTGGAATTACTTCCTTTGGAAATTGCTCAACAGTACAAAATTATTCCTCACCCATCCCATCTCTTTGTCCCCCCAATGGCACAGTTGTTATGTGTGGAGGAAATGTGGGCCTTCCCAGGCTTCCAGCGAATTGGACCAGTGACTGTGTTTTTGCCTTATTACTCCCTGATATAACTATTGTCCCAGGAGACAACCTCTAGCCTAGACACCTTAGTCAAAAGACAGAGGCGGGCGATACAGGCCTTACCACTTATTGCCAGCCTTGGAATAACAGCTGCTGTGGGCACAGGTACCCTGGCTTTGGCACGGCTATACACCCTTACCATCGCCTGTCTCAACAACTTAAAATGATGTACAAACTCTATCAGAAACCATTAAAGATTTGTAGGACCAAATAGACTTCCTGGCAAAAGTGTTCCTTCAAAACAGACGAGGCTTAGATTTGCTGATTGCTAACCAGGGAGATATTTGATTGGCCTTAGGGGAACGATGCTGCTTTTATGCCAATAAATCAGTCATAGTATGCACTAAATTTAAGCAGCTTCAAGAAGATCTAGAAAAGAGATGAAGAGAACTATTTGAAAATCCCCTCTGGACTAAGCTTAATGGATTTCTACCCTACCTTCTTCCCCTATTAGGCCCTTTGTTGGGTTTACGTTTGTGACCATAGGACCCTGCATTATAAACAGTGTGGTACAATTTATTAAAGAACACATTAATATTATGGCCTGTAAGCCCATACAGATCCACTATCATCATCTGGAGATGGAAGACTATGCTGTCAACTTTTAAAAGGATGTTCTACCCTTCTCACAGGCTTATTTCTTAAGTTTACATCCCCACAGATCTCTCTTTCTTACATAAAACTATAAGTAAAAGCTGTGACAAACGATTTTCTGCCCTTGCCATAAGGGTTTGTCTCCATGGGCCCTTCGGCTTGGGGGAAGATGCACCCATGGAGTGAGGACGTTAGGCCATAATATCGGAGGGTGCAGGAAGGACTGCAAAAGGATGGATCCACGGATCCCCAAACACAAGACCTCTGAGTGACACGCTCTGGTGCATGGCGGTTGGCATGCTTCCCCTTCAAGGCCATCTCCTCCAAAAACATGCCAAGGCCACCACGAAATCTGCTAGTAAAGATGCTCGCTCAGATCAGGAGATATTCTAAGGCCTCCTAGAGAAACAGAGCCTCTAATCCCCCCTAAAAACATGGCCGGTAAGGTAGGTCAAATATTTTATATAAGAAAGGGGGAGATGTCAGGGGCTAGAACGAAGTTCTCCTTCAAAGAATAGACTGACACTTACAAGAAACAGCCCCCTGGGAGACATCCTTCCTGGGAGATATCCCACAACCATCTATCTCCCTGAGACATCCTGTCGCCATCTGTCTTCCTGAAATATCCTGAGGTTATCTAACCCTGTGAAGACATCCAGTAACTGCCGATAAGAGAGCTTTCCCATCGGCAGCATATAAACACCCTGTGAGAACATTAAAAGTTTGCAGCTTGATCAGAACTCCTGTCTGGCTGTCATCTCTCCTGTCTCTTGTCCCTTCATTCCTCCCCAACTATGTTCGATGCCCACGTTGATGGGTCCTGCCGGCCGGGACGCCTGGCACTAACCCATACCCTACTAGACTATGACTACTAATCCTAATATGATGGATAAAAATAACCCAAATAGAATAGAAATACAAGCAGTTCAGAGGAGGCATGGTGTATAGTTCGAGTTGCCTTTTGCATGATATAGGGTAGGTGTTATAAATCTAGCTAATTTTTAATTGAAATAATTCTCCATGTGTTTTTAAAGTTAAAAAATATGTGAATACCTGGCTCCCTTTCTCTGTAGCCTATTCACCACATGTATTTTATATGCACATATAGAATCCTACATGGTATCACACGTATATTCTTGTGAGGTGGCTGACTTAGCAGATTCAAATTGTGAGAAGAGATCACTTCTCCTAATCGCTGTTGGAACTG
The DNA here is from genome assembly GCF_048772815.1 of Callospermophilus lateralis. Classification (NCBI taxonomy): domain Eukaryota; kingdom Metazoa; phylum Chordata; class Mammalia; order Rodentia; family Sciuridae; genus Callospermophilus; species Callospermophilus lateralis. The sequence continues at coordinate 169,450 of NW_027512771.1, forward strand.
AAAATTCAAAGTATGGGGGAGCCTCCTAGTAGAAAAACATTATACATAAATCCATGTTAAGTAAAATAAATATTTTTGCATCAGTGGATGATATATATTTCATGAAGAATTTCGATTGGCATATATATTGCTACTTTTTATTTTCTGTGTTTGTGTTTTGTGTGTGTGTGTGTATATATATATGTATATATATATATATATATATATACTCTCCAAATTTTTCAAAATATAAAATATATGTGTCCTATATACACTACCTAAATTCATTCATGTTCATGTATGTGGATTCATAATCAACTTTTCACACGATTATTCTCAGAAATATACATCCACCTGAAATACATATTTGTTTCCTAGTACTGAAAAGTAACTTCAGTGAATGGTGCATACAATCCTAATATTTCTACAGTAACTGACCCAGTTTAACATCAATGCAAATAGATTTCTATGGGACATGATATGTATTTTGAAGTTCATTTTATTTAACACTGGTACATTACTATATCTTCAGTTTATGCAAACCATAGGATATATATTTCATCCACAGGTTCACAAATTAATAGGCATTTGTTTCACTTTCAATCATTTCCTGCTTCAGAACACATGTATTCCTCCAGGTTTCTTGACTGTTCTTCTCATGAGACTTCTTTCCAAACACATTATTTTCGATTTCCATAAAAATTTGAAGCAAAACTCCCACACTCTTCATGATAAACCATAACCCTAATATTACCATTAGATGTATAACTGGTTGGAATGAATGATTGTATATCAATATAAGATTTCCTGTATGTTTTCAGATAACAATTCAATCAATTATTTAAAGTTGGAACCAGTTATATAATTTCTGTTGAGTGTCTATATGGAAGAAGCTGAAGGCCATTTGAAAGTGTTTTGGTTTTAATTGTGGTCATTTGTTGGTGGTTGGAAGAGATGACTGGGTCCACCTGGGCTTGAACACTAGTGTGATTCCCCATAAGACTGAGTTCTGGAACCGAACTCAGAGAAGTATTGCCATGAAGTCGTGTTGGGATTTTAGGAGGCCACGCATGAGAGTCGCCCTTGGAAACTGAGTTCTAGGCCCAGGATGGCTTCCCACATCGCCATGGGAATCTCATCCAGGATATTACATGATTTTATTTTTAAAGAGTTGGCAGCCATAATTAAGAGACAAAACACACATGGATCTCACATTGTAGACCTCAATGGGCCTGGCTTCATGTGACCTTTTGCCCCCTCTTTGGGAAGCCTTGCCTGTGAGAGTTCTCCAGAGGTTTCATTCAAATGAGCTTCCTCAAAATTTTATGGTTCCTGGATGAATGGAAAACTCACAGTGGCTCCAAATTCATCTTGAAAAATGGCGAGATAAATACCATGAAATTTTGGACATTCCCTTGACCAGGTGGCACTGGAAAACATTTCCATGTCCTATTGCTGATCAGAAGTATACCAGACAGTGCCTTGATTGACTGGGTTTCATGAAAATGCTGTAGAACAGAGATGCCCGTAATTTGGAGCCTTCTGAGTAGTGAGCCTAGAGTAGTGGTTAGCAAGTGTGTGATAATACATCTGTGCTGTGGCCATGGAGATCTGCCATTGGCTTCCAAATGTCCTGTGACTGACATGATGCAGCCAGCAGACAATTATATAAAAAGGCATCTTGGTATATGGAGACGTTTCTGGGCAATGTTCAGAGTCAGGTTGCTATGGACAAGGGCGCAAACTATGTGGGATAGAAGCCTGGTTGGTGCGTTCTCCAGCAGACACTGACCAACCACATGTGACAGAATGCCGTGCAGCACTGCGACCCATTTGAACTCCTTGTATTTTGTGAAGCCAATACCAAACTCCCATTGTAGCAGCAAGAAAGACCATTAAAAGTGGAGTATGACCAAAGGGCTTCACAGTCCACACGGGGAGAGGCTTAGCCCCAATGGCCATTGTTTACCTACAAAAAGAGAATTCATCGCTGCTGCACCATGTTCATTGGAACATAAGAACACATGTCCTTCAGCTCACATAGATGCATATCTAGCTTTGATGGTCTCACTACAAAGGAAGCTAAAGCTACTGACAACAACATATATTTCAAGTGCCCAGCCTCAGAGGCAGTTTATCAAAATGTCTTTTGGCCAGGAAACCTCTATATTCATAGACACATGGTACAACTTTTTGTACCCCCAATACTAATTTATACGTCTTCAAAATATTGCTCCCAGAAATGGTACGAGAAATACTCAGGTCACCTGACCTACATATACATTGTATCACAGTAATATTCTGAACACAAAATGCAAAGGTCACACTTATGATTGTACCAAAACCTAAATGGAAAGTGAACCTGCATTACTAAAATCATCCATGTCCACTTGCCTAATGCTCTCAAATGTCAATCCTATTGATGACTAAATATTTCTTTTTTCCTAAGATTACATAATTAAAGTCAACCCTGTTGAATGTGTAATCCTATCACTAACTTTATGCTTTGCCTGATTTCATAATGTCTCTATTGATATCTGCTTTCCTACATGTTTGCTCCAGTTCATCATTGTGACTGACTCTTCACATGTGCTGACATTTACATTCACTCTCTATATGAAACCCTATTGCTAAAGGACTTTTTTTTCAAATCCTATATTCACTCTTCTTCCTAAACCTACCAACTATATTCCTAATCTTACTGACTATCCCGTTTTGAATGGATGTTCTTTTCTACATTCAATCATCCAAGTAAATGTCAGGTGAGCGTCGGAGGAAGAGGCCACCCAGAATCTATCTCATGCAACAGCAAAGGGTTTATTGGGGGCCCAGCGTGCTGGTGCTCATAGCTCACTTGAATAGAGCAGAGATCCCTGAGAACAGCTTAAGCAGAGCTTATATACTTTCCTTGAAGAGGGCAGGGAGGGAATTTTATTAATGGATCAGGGCGAGTGGGCAGTTTGCGCGCAACCGGGTGAGGGAGTGCATTCTGTAGTTTGGCAGTTGGGGACAGCACATTCTGGGAACAAGATTAGCAAACATTTCTCAATATTTCAACAGTGTTTTGTTAAGCGTACAGAAAAACAGGAAGTGACAAGTGCCTATGTTATTAACCTTTCATTCCCCACTTCTTCTTCTGGCTACTTTTAGTCATAAAAGTGAACATTGGGGGGTGTCACATTTTATGTCTGCTAGTTGGGTATTAAAATAAGTTTAACTTGTCCAATTTGAGATTGCAGAAAAGAAATTACATGGTTGAGCAAACAGAGTTTATAGTTAGCAATAATATGAGGATTATTATTGGACCTGCCAGGGTTGATAAATACTTAGTTAACCAGGGAAACTGTGTGAACCATGACTCAAACCACCCTTTTTTGGCCTCTGTCTCTCGTTGACACTCTTCAAGTTGTCCTTTTAATTTACTCATAGATTTTTTTACAACTCCAGAATGGTCAGCATAAACACAACATTCTTCCATCAATGCACAACAAAGGCCCCCTTCTCTCATGAAGAGGAGGTTCAACCCTCGACTGTTCTGTAAAACAACTTCAGAGAGAGAGGTTAAAGATTTCTGCAAAGCTGTGATGGAGGTTTCTAATATCTTTAAGTTTTGGTCTATTGCTGCTTCTAATTGTGTCATTTGTTGTGTCCCATGGACCAAGGCAGTGGTTCTTGTGCCCACCTCTGCAGCAACTCCTATTTCTAATAGGATGGCTAAAGTGAGGGATATATGTTCCCAGTGGAACCGGGTTTTATTTCCCCCTATTTGAATTTCAAATGAACCTGCATCAGGATAAAGCACTCTGGGAAACCTCTGCAACATTACACAATTAATCATATCTGTTGACAATTTCATGAAAACATAAAAAATGTTTAAGTATATAGAATTATACTGGTGTAGGGACAGACAAGGCAAGGCGCCTAAGATAGTACCGAAGACAGGAAACAGTCCTATTTGTTTGCAACCAGATTCAGAGGGCATTACTTCTGTTGTAATCAATAAATCCCCTGAAACCCAAGCTTAGGTAGTTTTAGAATTTTTTACCCAACATGTAAAGGAAGGGGCGCAGAAGTTCACAGTCTGCAGAAGTTCACAAAAAACAGTTTATTTTTCTGTTTTTTCCCTCTGTTCTTGTCAAGTTAAATTTTCAAGGACACCTGGGTTAGGGAGAGCTCTTTCTTCCCTTTAATTTTCACCCTGCCAGTTGTTACCATTGAGCCCAGTTTGTAACTTCTGTATCTTAGAAATGTAGCCATCTCTGTGAATCCCTAGCTCATGGCCAGAGGCCTTGTACACACATTTTGTGAAAAACTAGTAAGGGGGTGTCTACCTTAGGAGTGCAGATTTTTTTAGCCAGTGGCCAAGTAGAACAGGGCAAAACGAAAAGAGAAATTTTATCTACTCTGAAGTCTTTTATAGGGACTCTTTTGCTTTAAGTCCTAAAGTCAGCCATGATGAAGACTTCTGAAGAAGGTCAGATAAGACTTTTCGGTGGGCCTGGTACAGAGGGGGAAGATGGGGTAGGTGGGGCTGAGAGCAGTTCTGAAGATCTGAGAATGAGGAAGGAGAGATGTAAAAGAATAATGGGAAAGGGGTTTGGAATTTTCCTAGCAATAAAAACGTGAGCAGTAGAACAGGTAGAGCAGAGGAGAAGACCAGAGTTAGTATCACTAAAAGCCTGTAAGGGACTTTAAATTCTGAGTAACCTGTTTTCAGTGATGACAAACTTTTAAGTCCATTTTCATTACATCTTGGATAGGGGTCTGAGTGCTCTCCTCAGCTGGTTTGAGATTTGGGTTAGCTGGTAAGAGGACCTGGTGGGATCCGGTGCGGACACTGATAGGAGAAGAGAGGAGGGAGTTGGTGGAGGGGGACTTCATTACCTGCTACCTCAGCAAGTGGTCAATGGTCTGAGAACTGGCAGAGGTTTGGATTTTTGATCTAGTAATTGGAGGGGAGAAATCATGTTGCTGAGGTGAAAGTGACAGCAGAGAGTCTGGAGCAGAAGGCTAAGGGTGAGGATCTATTGGAGAAACATAGGTCAGGATGTGAGCAAAGGAGGGAAAAGGCCTACACATAGGGGAATCTCCTTTCACCCTTTTGAGCATTTGCAGAAGTTAAAAGTGTCACGCAGAATTTGAGGATCTAGAGACCCCACTGTGGGTCATCGGTTTTGGTTATCTAATTGGTAATATGGCCAATGCTGTGTACAGAATTTTTTTCATTGGTTATTCAAAACATTACAAAGATTGCAGAATCACATTAGGTTACACATCCACATTTTTACATAATTCCATAATAGTAACTGTTGTATTCTGCTACCTTTCCAATCCTCTACTATCCCCCCTCCCCTCCCCTTCCATCTTCTCTCTCTACCCCATCTACTGTAATTCATTTCTCTCCATATTTTTTTTCCCATTCCCCTCATAACCTCTTATATGTAATTTTGTATAACAATGAGGGTCTCCTTCCATTTCCATCCAATTTCTCTTTTCTTTCCCTTTTCTCTACAGAATTTGATGAGAAGCTTGAGATCCATCAGGCAGTCCCTGTATGCTCACATCCCCATGACTTACAGAAGAAGTCGGCTTTCCCCCTACACAGCCGTAATTTCATGTGGCTTTGATAGTCCACCAGGCAATCATAGTAATCTAGGCTAGCCAACCTGCATCTGGCTCGCTTGTCCCTACATCCATTATGTTTGTTTCCATTGTCTATGGTTCGGAAGGGATTTAATGGAATTTTAGTGGCATCCTCTTCATCAGGGATATCCCAATAGGAAAGACATATAGCCAGCTGATAAATGTCTGGGTGGAGAGATGGTCACTAGTTACCTAAGTGGGCTGTATACGAGATAGACCATACTGCTTTTCCAGTAGTATTTGTGATCAGCCATCGCTGCTGAACGAGCTGATGAGGGTTAGGACTACTGGTGGTCAAGGGGAGAGTCTATAGCTATATCCACACGGCGAATACACAATTTGAAAGGGTTACCAGTCTTTTCCAGTTTCCAGCCAGAGTCTCAACAGGCTGCAGGCTTGAAATGAGAGGTATGGATCCAGGAAATGATTCTGTCTACCTTTACCGCTGTAGGTGTTATAAGTAGCACCTGGTATGGTCCTTTCAAGTGGGGTTCCATGGATGACACCTGATGTCGTCTTACATAGAAGAAGTATCTTACTTGATGTTGATTTGGAGTCCTCTCGTCCCCAGGTTGTTAGGCAGTGGCCATCTGTTTTCACAGGTATCCTGAGTTCTTTCAAGAGCTTTAAGTCTGTCAAGCAAGGGGGTGTGAAAGAAATCATTAGGTCTTAGAGTTGGGGTTAGGTCCCTTACTGGAGGAGGGGCACCATAGAAAATTTCATAGGGGGTGAGGTTAAACAAAGAAACAGAGGGAGTATTTCTTGCATGAAACAGTTCATAAGGCAGTAGCATAATCCAATATTTTATGCCGGTCACTAAGCTTAATTTCGTTATGGTCTCTTTAATGGTTCTATTCATTCATTCTGCCTGTCCTAAACTCGGGGGTCTATAAGCACAATGTAACTTTCAATAAATCCCCAAGGTCCTGGCTAACCCCTGACTTATGTGGGTTATGAACGCCAGTCCATTATAACACCCTATTACTTTAGGCAGGCCGTATCTTGGAAAAATGTCTCCCAGATTCTTCTTCACCACAATTTGCACTGTTTCTTTTTTTTCTTTTTTTTCCTTTTCTTTTTTTTTGGGGGGGGGGAAGGCTTCAATCCATCTGAAAATGTATCTACAAAGACTAGGAGATATTTAAGTCCATAACTTGCTGGCTTTATTTCAGTAAAGTACACTTCCCAGAATTGTCCTTGTCTGGTTCCTCATAGGTGCTTTCCTGCAGGAAGCTTGGAAGGATAAGAATTAACCATTTGATGGACCTGACAGGCTTTTGTTAACCATTCAGTTATTTCCTTTAACTGTGAGTCGGTTAGTGGAAAACTCTGTTCTTGATCCTTCATGAATGAATGTAGTTTCTTTAAACTAAGGTGAGTGATTTGGTGTACATTATCTACTGACATAGTTAGAGCTGTGAATATAGGAGTTTTTACTGAAGGATTTAGAAATTCCACTTGGGGGCCTTCAGGGTTAAAAGTTATTTTGGCCTGGAGCTTGGTGAGCAGAACTCTGCCCATCAATGTGGCCGGGCATTCTGGAATTACTAGGAACAAGTGACGGATTTTTCCTTTCCCCTGGTCCCAGGTCCTCTTAGTTGTCCAAGCCCGATATTTACTGCAATTAGCCCCTTGAATTAGAGACCTTTTATTTGATAGAGGGCAAAATGGGGCCTTAATGGCTGAGTATATTGCCCCTGTATCCACTTCAATGTTTACTGGGGTGCCCTCCACTTCAAAAGTTAACCTGAGCTCGGGGAGGGGATCTGATCCCCAACTTTCTTAGTCATCCTCAAGAGTCAGAATGGCTGGCTGGCGAGGCTGTCTCTTTCTAGGGCTCTCTTTGGCCCAGTGTCCTTTTTCTTTACAGTAGGCACATTGATCTGAGGCCAGGGGTGGCCTCTAGTTTGGGCCCAGGTATCCCTTCCTGTCTCCATGTTTCTTATTTCTGGCCTATTTGTTGTTGTGACCAGGACCTTAGTCAATTCCTTAGTCTGTCTTTTGTTTCTTTTATCCTCCCTTTGCTTCCTTATCTTCCTCAGTTTCTCTCGTATAGTGTACTTTTTTGGCTTCGCTGACTAAATCTCTCAAAGTCATATCTTGTAATCCATCTAAGTGTTGTAACTTTCTTTAAATATCCAGGGCAGCTTGCCCAATAAAGGCCATCATGACAGATGCCTTTTGAGCCTCTGCCTGAGTATCAAAAGGAGTATATCTCCTATATGCCTCCATAATTCTCCCTAGAAACATAGAGGGAGATACGTCAGGCTCTTGAATAAACTCTATTACCTTGGCCAAATTAGTTGGTCGCCTAGCAGCCACTAAGATACCCGCTATTAGAGCCCAGAGATAAGTGGACAGATGCTCCCTACCTTCAAAGGTATTGGGGTCCCTGTTTCATCGATTCTAGGGAAAGCCGGGTTGAATATGTTGGGAAGTTGTGTCAGTCACCCACCTGGTCTGAGGATATTATTTTCTAGCTTCCAGGAGGATTCTCTTTTGTTCCTCTGTCATGAAGAGAGTCCCTAGGTGTTGTTGGCAGTTATTCCAAGTAGGCTGGTGTGAAAACATCTATGAATCAACCACACCTGAGAGACGAGTGGGGTCCTCGTTAAAAGGGGGATTGTTATTTTTCCAGTTATATAGGTCTGAAGAGGAGAAAGGCCAATACTGGTAGGCTTGCATTTTTTTCCCATGGCCATCATCAATCATTGGCACATAGGGACAGAGGGGGAGCATCACGGGAGTTCCAGGGTTTTCAATCATTCATTGCCGGTGAGTTCCTTTAGCCGGGCCAGGTTCCTCCAGGGGAGGAGGGGCTGTGTGTGCCACGGGGGAGTTTTCTGGAGGGTGCTGGACTGGCTTAGCTTCCTCCAATGGCGGAGAGGCTGAGTCAGCAGCAGGGGAATCACTTAGAGGGTGTTGGGGGTTGGGAGACCAGGGCAAGGGATAAGGAGAAGGATGAGAGTCCAGTAGAGTTAAATCTTGTGACTTAGGCAGAAAAGAGGGTGGAGGAGGAGGAGGAGCAGAGGGTTTGAGAGATTGTGGGGGAAAGATTAGGAGCGGGGGCAGGGGCAAAGAAAGGCTTCACCCATGGAGGAGATTTGCAGAGGTAATGCCGGGTTAAGATATATGGCTTTTGATCTGGATGGCTATGTGGCCCTTCCTGAAAGACAATATCTCTGACTTTTTAAATTAGTGAGAAGTAGAAAAATCCTTCTCAGGGCCATCCAAATCCAAAGGTGGGCCATTCTGAGGCACAGAGAGTCTGCCAGGTCCAGCGGTTTACTGAACAAGAAAGATTCTGAGCCCTTAAGCGGAATTTGGTCCAGTGATCAAGGGTCAGGGACAGAGGCATTGAATTGCTCTTTCCCATAATGAAAAATGCACAAACAGTAAAAGCAATGACACATGACACAGACAAGACAAGACAATAAAGACAGGCAATGGACGTCCAACACTGAGACGAGGACTGAGTAGCCGGCAATACCTGATGGGCTGGCAATACCGAATCTGAAACAAAATATCACTGAGTTGAGGAGACTATTGTTCCTCGATTTTCAGAGTCCTCTGGGGTGTCCCTCAGGGTGGTGGCCTGTGGCTCTGTGACACATCTGTCAGCCTCCGTGAGAGAGAGCTCACGCTCTTTATTGACAGCCATTTTGCCAAGACCTAACCTGAAACCTGACATCAGAAAGAGGCACCTTACAAATCCCGAGAGGAGCCTGTTGGGGTCTCTCGTCCGCTGCTGCCAGAACTCGGTGGAACCTCCATATGTAAAGGTCGGACGAGTGTCAGGCGAAGAGACCTCCAAGATACTGTCTCATGCAAAAGCAAAGGGTTTATTGGGGGTCCAGCATGCTGGGGCTCAGAGCTCACTTAAATAGAGCAGAGAGTCCTGAGAACAGCTTAAACAGGGCTTATATACTTTCCTTGGGGAGGGCAGGGAGGGAAGTTAAGTATACAGAAAAACATGAAGAGACAACTACCTATTTTACTAACTTTTCACTAACGACTATACTTTGCCAGATTTCCTAATGTCTCTATTGATATCTATTTTCCTACATATTTTTCCCAGTTCATCATTGTGACTGACTCTTCACATGTGCTGACATTTACATTTACTCTATACCCGAAAAGCTATAGCTAAAGAACTTTTGGTGCAAATTCTATACTCACTCTCCTTTCTAAACTACCGACTATCTTCTTAATCTTACCGACTATCACTTTTTGACTGGATGTTATCTGTGACAATCAATCATCCAAGGCACAAGGTCCAATGCAATTGTATATCGATGTACCTGAGACATCTGTGCAGAAAATAAATCAAAGCTAAGTATCACAATCAAGGTCCTAAAACACTTCTGGGTTTTAAATCTTACCTAGATTTCTGTTTTCATACTTATATTTTACCTATATATTCTTGTAATTATCACAGGTTATCAATACCATTATTCATCCAGCTGAATGATTCCTAACCCAAATCAAACCTGTTATTAACCCTAACCATTCACTGTTGCCTCAATCTAACTTTACAGAAGAGCAGGGACAGAGATGGTCTTACAATACAAAAATGTAGGATTCCTTCCAACTACTGAGAAACTCAAAGGTCCATGCAAAAATGATCCCTGCAGAAGTTGTAGGCAGCTATGTAGGAACTGAGAAAGCAAAAGTCATCTTCCATTGTAAAAAACCTGGTCAGGATGAAGAAATGTGTCTGAATCAGCCTCTGTCTTCTTAATTTAGAGAAGAAGGACCAAACCAGGCCTGTGTTGAGAGCTGTTCCCGGGTGCCTATGGTTGATATACCATTCTAAGTTGTGAAAGTGTCACAGGAAGTAGGGGCAGCCTCCATTTCATGGGACCCTTTGAAACAACTGTTAGGACAACGTGGTTGCCAAGGCAGTGACCTTATTCAATTCCTGAAGGAAGTGACCTCACCTAACATCCTTAGTGACAGAACTCTCTGAACTTGGGATCCAGGAAGCCAGTCACCCAAATCCAGTCCCAGTCCCACTCCCAGGGGTCTCAATTTCTTGGATTTACCAAGGACAGATTTAGTCTTTCTTGGTACCTACTGATGTGAGGATGGCCAAATGCCAGAAAGCTCTGAAAAGTCGCCTTTACTGAGAAAGCAGGTATTGGATCACCGCTGGCTCCTCAGTACTTCACAATGTTGACCAAAGAGACCAGATCTGAGACAGGACAGGCCATTTTGGGGGAAGAAAATATGACCCACAATCAGAGAAACTCTGGATAGTCACAGACCTACTTTGGGGAAGGAGGTGCCTTTTTGGGTGTGGGTGTTTGTTTGTGGATTTGTCTCATGTTCTCAGAATAGGTAGGAAAGTCGGTATTTTGGTTTGGTGTAGACTGTTTCGAGTAAGTCGTTTGACAAGGCGAGTGTTTCTATGTCTGTGTATCCCACGGTGTCCATGGTTGTAGACATTAGAAAAGAGAATGCATCAATTGATATGTCCTGTCTAGTTGAAAACTTCCCAGCATTCATCCTGCCCAATTTATGAATGGATTTCAGCTTGCCTTATCGATGGGCAACACTTGTTATCTTTCAAAGTTTCTGCTTTCTTCCTGAATTCTGGCCACTTTCCAGAATAGGCTCATGGTTTTGTGTCCAATATATGTACCACTTCCAAGCCCTGTGACATCATCATGTACTGGATAGCTGAAGGGAATGGCGAGCATCTCAGAAAACTCTGATACCAGTGTGATCAGGATAGTCTCAGTGGAAAAACCCTGCTTTGGGCCTTTTAATTACCAATTGTTCTGCTGCCCTGAATGTCTGAAAGGTCTTTGCCTCAGGCCACCCCTTTTTGATGCCTGAAAAAAACTGTTTTCACATGGAAATGAATGGGCATCACCTGAAACTTTTTGCTTAATTCCTTTGGAAAGGATGTGTCTGAATCAGCCTTTTGGCCCTGTGTGAGGCTTAGGCTTAGATTCTCAGCACCTGATGGATCTAAAGAAAGATCCCATGTGTGCATCCAAAACCAAAATAGCCAAAAGAGCAGTCATTCTGTATGAAGTCTCTCCCCTTCCTTTGTGAGGTTCCAGACCTACATCAAGTTAGAATAGGAATGCTTTGGGTCAAATAATTTCTTCAAAGCCCTGCAGAGGCTAGCCCATAGGTGCTTGGGTTTCCTCATGTCTCCAATTCAGACAAAGAATCTAAACCCCACAGTCAGTAGTCCTCAAATTGGAGAAGCAGAGAAGTATTAACAGCAGGCCTATGTGATCACACCAGGTTCACAGGAAGGGTTCCAAGCCACCCTGATTATAGGCAAATTACGGGCAAGGGAGATTATTTTGGAGACTGTCTTGGTCTGCGCCCCTCATCGAAACTTCCAACCAGAGGTTATGAAGAGTGTTTATATGAAATATCATGAGGACCATGTGGGAGTGTGTTGGTTTTAATTGTGGTCATTTGTGTGGTGGTTGGAAGAGATGACTGGGTCCACCTTGACATGATCTCTGGTGTGATTCCCCTAAGAGACTGAGTTCTGGAACTGACCTCAGAGAAGTATTGCCATGAATTGTGTTGGGATGTTAAGAGACTACGCATGAGAGTCGCCCTTGGAAACTGAGATGTATGCCCAGGTTGTATTTCCACAAAGCACTGGGAATCACAGCCAAGATATCACATGATTTTATTCTGAAAGACTTGGCAGCCATAGTTGAGAGTCAAAACACACATGGACCTCACATTGTAGACATCAATGGGCCTGGATTCACGTGACCATTTAGCCACTCTTTGGGAAGCCTTGCCTGTGAGAATTCTCCATTGTCTTTCATTGACATGAGCTTCCTCAAAATTTAATGGTTCTGGATTGATTTGAAACGCACAGTGCCTCCAACTTCATCTTTCAAAAATGGCTAGATAAATACCAAGAAATTTTTGAAATTCCCATGACCAGGTGGCACTGGAGAACCTTTGGATCTCCTGTTGCTGATCATGGGTATACCAGACAGTGCCTTGATTGACTGGGTTTCATGAAAATGGTGTAGAACAGAGATGCCAATAAATTGGAGGCTGCTGAGTACTGCGCCAAGAGCAGTAGTGGGCAGGTGTGTGATAAAACATTTGTGGTGGGGCCATGTGGATCTGCCATTAGCTTCCAAGTGTCTTGTGACTGACATGGTGCAGCAAGCAGTCCCTTCTATGTAAAGGCATCTTGTAATATTGAGAAGTTTCAGGGCAAGTTTCAGAATCAAGTTGCTATGGTCAATGGGGCAAGCTATGTGGGATAGAAGCATGGTTGGTGCATTGTCCTAGAGAAACTGACCCACCACACGTGACAGAACTCCCTCCAGCACTGTTACCCAGTTGACCTCTTTGTATTTTGTGAAGCAAATACCAAACTCCCAGTGAAGCCGCAAGAAACACCATGAAAATTTTAGGATCACAAAATGGCTTCAGAGTCCACACGGGGAGACACTTAGACCCCAGTGGCCACAGTTTAGCTACAAATAGCAAATTCAGCACTGCTGCTCATGTTCAGTGGAAAATAAGAAACAATGTCCTCCTGATCACATAGATGCAGACCCACCTTTATTGGTCTCACTAGAAACGAAGATAAAGCACTTGACAACAACATATGTTTCAAGTGCCCAACCTCAGAGGCAGTTCCACAAGAAGTCTTTAGGCCAGAAGAGCTCCAGTGTGTGGAGTGTTTACCCTGTCCCTTACTTTTGGAAACTCCTTAGCATAATCCATTCCAGATATATATTCACAGATTTTCTAACTCTTCTCTAATTTTGTCTTAATTGGGGAGTAGGTAATGTCAAGCCATTGTTCTGGATGACAGTGGGAACAATTTTTTTGTAGCACATATTTGCGTACACATTGGATTCATTTTACAATTTTCCAGTCAAAATAGTGAATCCCTCACACTAACCCCTACGCTACTAAACTCTGACTACTAATCATAATATGATGGAGAATAATAACCCAAACAGAATTGAAATACAAGCAGTTCAGAGGAGGCATCGTGTATAGTTGGACTTGCCTTTTGCATTATATAGGGTAGGAGTTATGAATCTAGTCAATTATTTGGTTGAAAGAATTCACCATGTTTTTTTAAAGTTAACAAATATGTGAATTCCTGTCTCCCTTTCTCTGTAGCCTGTTTAGCACATGTAATTTTATATGCACATATAGAATCATACCTGGTATCACACGTATATTTTTGGTGAGGTGGCTGACTTGGCATATAGAAATTGTGAGAAGATATCACTCCTTCTAAAAGCTGTTGAACTGAGAAGATATCACTCCTTCTAAAAGCTGTTGGAACTGAGAATTCAACCTATGGGTGATCCTCCTATTTGAATAGCATTATACATAAATCCATGTTCAGTAAAATGAATATTTTTGAATCTGTGGATGATATGTATTTCATGATGAATTTCGATTGGCATATATAATGCTACTTTTTAATGTCTCTCTGGGTGTGTCTGTGTATATATATATATATATATATATATATATATATATATATATATATATCTCCTCCAGATTTTTCAAAATATGAAATATATGTGTCTTATTATGCACTCCCAAATTTCATTCATATTCATGTATGTGGATTGATAATCTACTTTTCAAAAGATTATTCTCAGAAATATTCATCCACCTGAAATACATTTTGGTTTACTAGTACTGAAAACTATCTTCAGTAAATGTTGCATAGAAATCCTAATATTTTGACATTGCAAGATGGCCATGAATAGAGTGCATCACACCCTTTGTACTGCGCCACATCACATGTGAATAAGGAGTTAGAATGACGAAAATGTATCTTGTTAGGATCTTACACAAAAATGGGTGTGCCTGGAACCTAGAAGAATGATTTCCACCACCAAGGTCCGGTAATTGAGTCTCAAACAAGAGCCAACTATGCGACCGAAGATCTGGGGTGACTGAACCATGCGGCCCGTGCCATGGCTACAGACGGCAGGCCTCCACCGAGAAGCGACCAGCATGCAGGAAGAAACGTTGCTGCGGATTCTGTGGAATCCGGCTGGCTCACCAGCCACTGAGCCCAGGGCTGAGTTCGGGATTTCTGATGGGGAAGAAAGCGCTACAGTTCTATCCCCCACAACCGAAACTCCATCGAGGAAACCAACGGCCACCATCTTGGAGAGCTGAAGTATCCACCGCCACTCTCCGACAGATTGCAACAACAAAATAGGTGTGTGTTACTCAGCTTATCTCCCATACAGCAGGTAATTTGCAAAAATTCTCTCTTAGGCTTTCCGGAGAAAGCCTTCATAAAGACGGGGGGAAAATTAGTGGCACCTGACCTTCAACTTCCCCTCCTATCACCGGTGAAAACGAAACTTGTCTAGCCAGCGCAATGGGTGGGGCAAGCGGAAAAAATCAAAACAATAGAGTGCCAGGGTTCCCAATAGACACCCTCCACACCCAAGAAACGGCAGGCAAAGAGTACAGTTTGAGCTGCCGAGAGGCATCACTCAGGGGAAATCTGGTGTAGCAGGGGAAATCAGGACTCGCAGAGGAAACCAGGGTACTAGAGGACAGACCCGCGTGACTAGGTGGCTGGAGAACGCCTGCCCACCAGCAACCAATCACCCGCTGGCTGCCTGCGCAATTGGGCAGCTAGAGATCACCCGCCCGCCGGTGACAGCCCATTCGCTGATTGCACGACTGGATGGCTGGAGACCGCCCGCCTGCCAGCGACCGGGTGGTGAAACCAACCAGAGACAGTCCAGTCCCACCCCCCCATTCAAACACCCCGGCAAGGAGCCTGGGGCCCGCCATAGCAGACAGGTGACATCACTGGAGCTCAGCTGTCGGAAATCCTTCCAAGCAGAATCCACTTTTGCAGGCATAGTCTACAAACACAAAAGAGAGACAACAGAGATATACAAAACCAAAACAAATCTATTGAAGAGAGCAGAAACACAGCAATCAAATAGAGCTGAAAAGTAATGTGAACATCATGAAAAAAACAAGGGAAAAAAAGGTGTGCAAAAAATGCAGGACAACTAAATTCTACAGGAGGACCGAGAAGCATCAGAAATAAGGATAGGGAAAAAAACTCAAGGCATACCTAACTCAGATGGAAAGGAATATTAGAGAAGACATGAGGCAGCAAGTCCAAGCAATAAAAGTATATTTTGAAAATCAAATAAACAAACAAATTCAAATGGCAAAGAACGAGCTTTACCAGGAGATAGAGACCTTAAAAAGAAATATCAAACAGTAATCCTAGAAATGCAGAAAACTATAAACCAAATTAAAAACTCAAACGAAGAATATTAAAAATAGACTAGATCAATTAGAAGTTAGAACATCAGATAATGAAGACAAAGTTTATCAACTTGAAAAGAATAGAGTAAACACAGAAAAGATGCTTAAATCCCATGAGCAATCTATTCAAGAGATATGGGATGTCATAAAAAAACAAATTTGAGAGTCATCGGGATAGAAGAAGGCATAGAGATTCAAACCAAAGGAATGGACAACATATTAAATGAAATATTTCTAGAAAATTTCCCAGAGATGAAAGATGGAATGAATTGCCAAATCCTGGAAGCCTACAGGACCCCAAGCATTCAAAACCGTAATAGACCAACTCCAAGACAAATAATTATGAAGATAGCCAGAACAAGGACATACAGAACAAAGAGAGAATATTAAAAGCTACGAGAGAAAGTAGGCAGATTACATTCAGGGGTAAACCAATTAAGTTAACGACTGATTTTTATCACAAACTTTGAAAGCAAGAAGATCCTGGAAAAAAGTATTTCAAACGCTCAAAAATAATGGATTCCAACCAAGAATACTGTATCCAGCAAAATTAAGCTTCAGATTTGACAATGAAATTTAAGTCTTTCACGATAAACAAAAGCTAAAAGAATTCACAGCCAGAACACCAGCAGTGCAAAGCATTTTGAGCAAAATACTACAAGAAGAGGATTTGAAAAGTAATGCCTGAAACTAGCAGTGGGAGGTATCTCAGTAAAGGGAGAGGAAAATAACCAAAAAGTAAAAACTAACCAAAATAAATAAATAAATAAATAAATAAACATGACTGGAAGTACAAATCATATTTCAATTGTAACCTTAAATGTTAATGGCCTAAACTCACCAATCAAGAGACATAAGCTAGTAACCTTGATCAAAAAAGAAAAAATCCAACAATATGCTGCCTTCAGGAGACTCATATGATAGGTAAAGACATACAGAGGCTGAAATTAAAAGTTTGGGAAAAATCATACCACTCACATGACCCTCGGAAGCAAGCAGGAGTGGCCATACTCATATCAAATAAAATCAACTTCAAACCTACGTTAATCAAAAGGGATAAAGAAGGACACTATATACTGTTAAAAGGAACCTTGCAGCAACAATGCATAACCATTATCAATTTGTATGCACCAAACAATTGAGCTGCAACACTCATAAAACAAACTCGCCTCAAGTTCAAGAGTCAAATAAACTACAACACAATAATTATGGGTGACTTCAACACACCGCTCTAGCCATTAGACAGATCCTCTAGACAAAAACTGAATAAAGCAACTATAGAATTCAACAGCAAAATCAGTAACCTAGACTTCACCGACATATATAGAATATATCAACCATCAAAAAGTGGATACACGTTCTTCTCAGCAGCACATGGATCCTACTCAAAGATAGACCATATATTATGCCATAGGGCAATTCTTAGTAAATATAAAGTCGTGGAGATAATACCATGCACCATATCTGATCATAATGGAATGAATCTGGAAATCAATGATAAAAGAAGGAAGGAAAAATCCTACATCACATGGAAAATGAACAACATGCTACTGAATGATCAATGGTTTACAGAAGACATAAAGGAGGAGATAAAAAAAATTCGTAGAGACAAATGACAATACAGACACAACACACTGGAATCTATGGGACACAATGAAAGCAGTTTTAAGAGGGAAATTCATTTCTTGGAGTTCTTTCCTCAAAAAAAAAAAAAAGAAAAGAAAAAAACAGGAAATAAATGAACTCACACTACACCTCAAAAACCTAGAAATGGAAGAGCAAAACAACAGCAAATGTAGTAGAAGACAAGAAATAATTAAAATTAGAGCAGAAATCAACGAAATTGAAACAAAAAAAACTTTGAAAATATTGATAAAAATAAAGTTGGTTCTTTGAAAAAATAAATAAGATTTATAGACACTTAGCCATGCTAAGGAAGAGAAGAAAAGAGAGAACTCAAATTACTAACATACGGGATGAAAAAGGCAATATCACAACAGACACTACAGAAATAAGAAGATAATTAGAAAGTATATGGAAACCCTATGTTCCAATAAAATAGATGATAGTGAAGATATCAATAAACTTCTTAAGTCATGTGATCGGCCCAGATTGAGTCAGGAAGACAGACACAATTTAAACAGAACAATAACAAAGGAAGAAATTGAAGAAGCCATCAAAATACTACCAACCAAAAAAAGCCATGGACCGGATGGGTATACAGCGGAGATCTACATAACCTTCAAAAAGGAATTAATACCAATACTTTTCAAGCTATTTCAAGAAATAGAAAAAGAAGAAACTCTTCCAAATTTATTCTATGAGGCCAATATCACCCTGATCCCAAAACCAGACAAAGACACTTCAAAGAAAGAAAACTACAGACCAATATCTCTAATAACCTTGGATGCAAAAATTCTCAATAAAATCTTGGTGAATCGAATGCAAAAGCATATCAAAAAAATTATGCACCATGATCATGTAGGATTCATCCCTGGGATGCAAGGCTGGTTCATTATACGGAAATCAATAAATGCTATTCACCACATCAATAGACTTAAAGACAACAAACATATGATCATCTCGATAGATTCAGAAAAAACATTCGACAAAGTTCAGCATCCCTTTATGTTGAAAACACTAGAAAAACTATGGATAACAGGAACTTACCTCAAGATTGTAAAAGCTATATATGCTAAACCTCAGGCTGGCATCATCCTAAATTGAGAAAAGCTGAAGGCATTCCCTCTAAAATCTGGAACAAGAGGGATGCCCTCTATCACCACTTCTATTTAATTCAGTTCTTGAAATACTAGGCATAGCAATTAGACAGACAAAAGAAATTAAAGGCATAAAACTAGTAAAAGTAGAACTTAAATTATCGCCATTTGTGAATGACATGATAATATATTTAACAGACCCAAAAGGGTCTACAGAGGAACTGCTAGAGTTAATAAATGAATTCAGCAAAGTGGCAGGATATACAATCAACTCGCATAAATCAAAGGCATTGCTGTATATCAGCAGCAAAACTTCAGAAATGGAAATGAGGAAAACCACTCAGTTCAAAATATCCTCAAAGAAAATAAGATAATTGGAAAAACAATAAAATAGTTGGGAAACAACCTAACGAAAGAGGTGAAAGATTTATAAATGAAAACTACAGAACCCTAAAGAGATAGAAGATCTTAGAATATGGAAAAATATACCCAATTCATGGATAGGCAGAACTAACATCATCAAAATGGCGATATTACCCAAATTCTCTACAGGTTTAAATTGATGCCAATCAAAATCCCAACGAAATTTCTTGTAGAAATGATAAAGCAATCATGAAATTCATATGGAAAAACAAAAGACCCAGAATAGCAACAGCAATTCTAAGCAGGAAGTTTGAATCTGGAGGTATAGCGATACCAGAGTTCAAACTGTACTACAAAGCAATAGTAACAAAAACAGCATGGTACTGGTACCAAAACAGGCAGGTGGACCAATGGAACAGAATAGAGGACACAGAAACCAATCCACAAAATTACAACTTTCTTATATTTGATAAAAGGGGCTGAAAACCTGCAATATACGAAGGATAGCATATTCAACAAATGGTGCTAGAAAAATTGAAAATCGATATGCAACAAAATGACACTGAATCCCTTTCTCTCGCCAAGCAAGGAAGTTAACTCAAAGTGGATCAAGGAGCTAGATATCAAATCAGAGACACTGCATCTGATAGAAGAAAAAGTTGGCTACGATCTTCATACTGTGGGGTCGGGCTCCAAATTCCTTAATAGGACACCCATAGCCCAAGAGTTAATAACAAGAATAAATTAATGGGACTTACTTAAACTAAAAAGTTTTTTTTTTTTCTCAGCAAGAAAAACAATAAGAGAGGTAAATAGAAAACCTACATCCTGGGAACAAATTTTTACCCCTCAAACTTCAGATAAAGCCCTAATATCCAAAATATACAAAGAACTCAAAAAATTAAAAAATAAGATAACAAATAACCCAATCAACAAATGGGCCAAGGACCTGAACAGACACTTCACAGAGGAGGACATACAATCAATCAACAAGTACATGAAAAAATGCTCACAATCTCTAGCAGTCAGAGAAATGCAAATCAAAACCACCCTAGGATACCATCTCACTCCAGTAAGATCGGCAGCCATTAGGAAGTCAAACAACAGTAAGTGTTGGCGAGGATGTTGGGAAAAGGGGACACTTGTACACTGCTGGTGGGACTGTAAATTGGTGCAGCCAATTTGGAAAGCAGTATGGAGATTTCTGGGAAAGCTGGGAATGGATCCACCATTTGACCAAGATATCACCCTTCTTGGACTATTCTCTGAGGATTTTAAAACAGCGTACTATTGGGATACTGCCACATCAATGATCATAGCGGCACAATTCACAATAGCTATACTGTGGAACCAACTTAGATGCCCTTCAATAGATGAATGGATAAAAAAAAAATGTGGAATCTACACACAATAGAGTATTACGCAGCACTAAAAAATTACAAAATCATAGAATTTGCAGGGAAATGTATGGCGTTAGAGCAGAATATGCTAAGCGAAGCTAGCCAATCCTTAAAAAACAAATGCCAAATGTCTTCTTTGATATAAAGAGAGCAACTAAGAACAGAAAGGGAGGAAGAGCATGAGGAAAAGATTAACATTATACAAAGATGAGTGGGGGGAGAGAAAGGGAGAGAGAACAGAAAGCATATGGAAATGGTAGGATAACCTCAATGATACACAAAATTACACATAATAGGTTGTGAGGGGAAATGGGAGGGAAATAATGGAGAGAATTAAACAACAGCACATGAGGTAGAGAGGGAAGATGGGAGGGGAGGGGAGGGGGGATAGTAGGGGATAGGAAAGGTAGAAGAATACAACAGTCACTAATATGCCATTATGTAAAAATGTGAATGTGTAACCAAAGTGTTTCTGCAATTCTTATTTGGGAGAAAAATGGGAGTTCGTAATCCAAATGAGAAAAATGTATCAAAGATGATATATCATGAACTTTGTAATGTTTTGAACAACCAATAAAAATAAATAAATAAATAAATGTTTAAAATTGAGTGGGAAGAAATCAGCTAAAAAAGTGTTGAGATGCATTCATTTTCTAAGCAGAAACTTTGTTTTGTGTAGTTGTAACTATCACAAATTTATTTTACCAGAAATTTGGCTTTTGAAAATGCACATAAATTGAGATTAAATGATAATTAACCTACCTTCATGAAAAATTCATAGCATTTCCTATATTTTTCATATTTCACTTTTTTAGTTAATATTTTGTCATGGACCAGGTCTAGCCTTAGGCTATTCTTCCAGAATACTACCTCATCTGACAAGTTTGTACAATGTGTTGGATTTTTCTTTTCATCTTTTATTTAATTGTTTCTAGCTAATAATGTGTATTTCTCCTTATCTTTATTTGGACATACATACCCAACTATATCTTTGCATTTTATGTTTTTACTGGGGAAGAGACTCATCAAAAGCTCTTTGTTATATGTATTAACAATCAAACATTCAGAGCATGCAATTATTCTTAATTTTGCATGAAAATATCTTTGCACTATTTTTCTTATAAAGATTTAGAATTATTAATAATGTCCCTGCTGTAATAAGTAACTACTTACAAGAAGAATGAAACAATTGACTTTATATCAATTATGAATATGAAAAGTACTAAAATAAATATTTGGCAATTAATACACAATTGATAGAAATTGAAATCACGAGAAAGCCATTTAAAATGTCAGTGCATATGGTTCTTAAATAATAGGTTTTTTAAAAAATTTTTCTCTAATTCTTAAGATATATTATGCCATATTATCGCTTAATGTGATATAAAACCTTAAATTATCAGTATAGATAAATAAGAAAGAAACCTGTTTACTTAAATATGTTTAATTGATTTTCACTGTAAGATGTTAATTCTGGAAGACTTGAGAATTAAGAAAGATATGATCTATATTATATCTAACAGGCTAATCAAAGTACTTTTAAATATAAATGTATATATACATATATAATATATGTAATGCATATGCATGAATATAGATACATATATATAATAAATGTATAGTGATATATCTATCAGGTGATTATAATTTTAACATTTTCTCAAGAAAAAAGAATGACTATAAAAAACAGTCTTAAATTTAAATTTCATAGCAAGATACTGTTTGTAATGACATGAGAGAAAAATTGATATGGATGGAAAATGAAAAAGGATGAGAGAGAAAGGGGAAAATGAGGAAGAAAGTGAGTAAAGAAGAGGGAGAGGCATATTCGATGTTAAGAAAAAAGTGGAGGGGCTGGGTTTGTGGCTCAGTGGTAACATGATTGTCTAGCATGTGTGAGGCACTGGGTTCTATTCTCACCACCACATAAAAATAAACAAAATGAAGGTCCATCAACAACTGAAAAATAAAAAATAAAAAAGTAGAAATATTACCAAAATTCCAAGCTTTTTTGAATGTTAAATAAAAAACAATATGTTACATAAACTTATGTAATTTCTAGACTCCCCAAAATAGTCATTAAATGTTAGATCATTAGTGCTATAACTAAAAATCCATTGTTCCTTCCTCTACATTCTGTGGCATGCTAGTACTAAAATAAATTGTACTATAACACCAAAAAAAAAAAGCCAAATCATAATATTTCTACAGTAACTGACCCGAGTTTAACATCAATGCAAGTAGATTCCTATGGGACATGATGTGCATTTTGACGTTCATTTTTATTCAACACTGGAACATTACTATTTCTTCAGTTTATGCACATAATAGGATACATATTTCATCTACAATTTAGCAAATTTATACGCATTTGTTTAACTTCAAATCACTTCCTGCTTCAGTACTCATGTATTCCTCCATGTTTATTGACTGCTCTTTTCATGAGACTTCTTTACAAACACATTATTATCGATTTCCATTATCATATTTGAAGCAAAACACCCGTCATGATAAACCATAACCCTAATATTACCATTAAATGTATAAGTGGTTGGAAAGAATGATTGTATATCAATATAAGATTTCTTACTTAGTTACAGATATCAATTCAATCCATTATTTAAAGTGGAACCAGTTATATTATTTATTCACAGTATGGTCTATTCATGTATTATCTCTATATTCATAGACACAGGGTACACCTCTTTGTACCCCCAATACTAATTTATACGTCTTCAAAATATTGCTCCCAGAAATGGTGGAACAAATACATGTAACCTGATCTACATATACATTTAATCACAGTAATATTCTGAACAGCAAAATGCAAAGTTCACACTTATGATTGTACCATACCTAAATGGAAAGTGAACATGGATTACTAAAAACATCCATGTCCAGGTTGCCTAATGATCTCAAATGAAAATCTTATTGGTGACTACATATTTGTTTCTTCCAAAGATTATATATTCAAACTCAACCCTGTTGAATATGTCTAAAGCTGTCACTCACTTTACACTTTGAATGATTTTGTAATGTGTCTATTGATATCTGCTTTCCTACATATTTTCCCCAGTTCATCATTGTGACTGAATCTTCACATGTGCTATCACTAACATTCACTCTCTAACCGAAACCCTATTGCTAAAAAACTTTGGTCCAAATCCTATATTCACTCTTCTTCCTAAACCTACCTACTGTCTTCCTAATCCTACCGACTATCCCTTTCTGACTGGATGTTCTCTTCTACATTCTGCACAGATGTCTCAGATAAATCGATATACAATGGCATAGGACCTTGTACCGAAAGTAATTCAATGCTAAGTATCCCAATCAAGGACCCAATGACCTTCTGGGCTTCAATTCTTACTTAGATTTCTCTTTTCGTTCATATATTTCACCTCTATATTCTTATAAATATCGCAGGTTCCCAATACCATTGTTCATCGAGCAGAATGGTTCCTAACCAAAATTGAAAATGTTATTAACACTAACCATACACTGTTCCCTCAATCTAACTTTACAGAAAAGCAGTGACAGTGTTGGTCTTACAATACAGGAATGTATGGGATCTTCCACCTGATGAGAACCTCAAAGGTATGTGCAGAAATGATCCCTGGAGAAGATGTAGGCAGCTATGAAGGACCTGAGAGAGCAAAAGTCATCTTCCATGGAAAACAATATGGTAGGATGAAGTTTGGTGTCTGAATCAGCCTCTGTCTTCTTAATGTAGAGAATACGGACCAAACCAGGCCTTATGGAGAGCTGTTCCTGAGAGCCTATGGATTATATCCCATTGTAACTTATGAAAGGGTCACAGGAAGTAGGGGCAGCCTCCATCTAAAGGGACCATAAGAAGCAACTGTTAAAACAAAGTGGTTGCCAAGGCAGTGATCTTATTCAGTTCCTGAACGAAGTGACCTCACCTCACTTCCTTGGTGTTGGAACTCTCTGAACTTGGGATCCAGGAAGCCAGGCACCCCGAGCCAGTCCCAGTCCCAGTCTCAGTTGTCTCACTTGTTTGGATTTACCAAGGACAGGGTCAGTCTTTCTTGGTACCTACTGATTTGAAGATGTCCAAATGCCAGAAGAGCTCTGAAGAGGGGCCTTTCCTGAGAAAGAAGGTAGTGGCTAACCGCTGGTTCCTGTCAACTTCACAGAGTTGGCCAAGGAGACCAGATCTGAGAGAAGACAGGCCATTTCGGAGGAACATAGTATGGCCCAGCAGTCAGAGAACACTCCGTATAGTCACAGACCTACTTGGGGGAAGGAGGTGCCTTTGTGGGTGTGGTTGTGGGTTTGTGGTTTGGTCTCATGTTTTGAGAATAAGATTTTTTCAGATATCAGCTCCGGAGCCCAGGAATTAGTTCTCATTGGGGCTAAGGTTCCCCACCAGCGAGATTTGAAATTGGCGCTGGCTGCAGAGTTAACAAGGGCGGGGACTTTTCACGCCACTGCAGAAAAGAAGAAGGTAGGAAGAAGAAGTCCTTAGGCTCCATGTTGGGGTTTTTCTCTGGGGTATGGCTGCCATTTATACTTTTCTTAACATTCCTCCCTTTTTGTTTTCTTAGAAATTGGGGTGTTGTTTGTCATTTCTGGCTGCTTCCTGCTGTGTAGGGGTGCTGTGGGGCCTAGAAAGGGAGGTGGATGAATGCTCGGGGGGCAGGTCTGGGGATATCATGGCAGCCAGAAATAAAACCCAGTGGTATAGATATCTACTTCAGTAGGGGTAAAGTCTATGAAAGTTCCCTGATGCCACAAGTTGTCGATGGCATGAAACCAGTCCTGGATGGAGGAGATTGTTGGTATCAGCCACTGGTCCTGTAACAGAGACTCAAGGAAATACTGGAAGTGTTGCCTGGACATGGCGTCACCAGCACCTGAAGAAGATCAGAGCGAATAAAAACAGAATGAAGATAAAAATTAAAGCAATGGTCAATTTTTGGCAGAAGTTCCATGTTGGGGGACTGACATAGAAGAGGCCAAGGGCCATGAGGAAGCTTAGAAGGTGATAAAGACTCATGAATCCAGGATGGCAGATTAGGAGGTTCTCCAAGCTCGTTGTCTCCTGCTGTCTGATGTACGTTGCATTCCATCATGCCTGGTAGTGAGCTTCATCACTGAGTGAACTGTTCTCTTGGAGATGTTAGGGGTTCATCGGTCATCAGAGGCTGGTAGTGCCTAAGCAAAAGCTGGTTGAAATTTTGATTAAAAATTTTTTGCAGTTGGGTTTGAAGGAACTTCATTATGCATGGCAAGAGAGCACAAAAAGGGAGCATCCCAATAAGGGGCCCCAAGATAGGTAGTAAGTACATGGCAAGATAGGATTGGAAGAACCCTGTTATGGGATTGGAGGAGCTAGGTTTGAGCAATTTGGTCGATAATTCCTGCAATTTAACAACATTTTTTTCTATCAGCCCAGATTCATTAACATAATAGCAACATTCCTCTCTGAGGAATAGGCATGTACCCCCTTTTTCTGCAGTGAGAAGATCAATTGCCCTTTGGTTCTGTAAAGCCACGTGTGCCAGTGAAGTAACCTGGCACTGCAAGGAGCCCAGAGACTCAGCAGTGGTATCGAGTGCTTCCTGCAGTTTTTGTTGCAGGTCATTGGATGCCCATAGAGCATGACCTATAGCTCCACCAGAGAGTCCGAGACCCGCCATTGAGGTTGTTAAAGTGAGGCCTACCAGAAGCGGCAGAAAGACTGCCCTACAGGTTCGGGAAGGTAGGGCCAACTGTCGGAATTCGGTGGGAGTATACAAAGACAGCTGAGGAACTACAGTAACCAAGAAACAGGTGCCAGAGACATTGATCGTTGAGGTACTTAAAGACCCATTACACCAGAGGAAATTTCCAGGTTGCATAAACGCAGGGCTCGATTGGATGCTTAAGCTCAAGGAACAAATGGGTAAAGGATTTATTATTGGCAGGTGGAAACAGATGAAAGCAAATAAAGCATTGGTGGAATAACTTTCCCACAGTGGGATACGTGTCACATGTAGGGGTTGTCCTTTCTTAGAGAAATTGTAGGTTTTTGCTGAAATATTTCCTGCCGCTAATGGGACCGCTGCTAGAAGTGGACGACTAAGTGAAGCACAGAGAAAGCACTGAGAAGGAGGCACAGAAAGAGGGGTGGATTTTAATAATCGAAGAGTTTGGTGTAACAAATTGAGCCATGTGTCAGGGGGACCTGAGGGGGTTGAAGGGTCTGAATCCTTTTTGGATGAGCTATGGATAAGATCTCAAAGTTTTGATTCTGACTCCTTAATGTGTTCGACTACCTGGATGGTTGCCTTAGGTGGCATAATCAGGGTGCGGCCAACAGTCATCCACATTGTGGGTCTGGCTGAGGTTGTCCGAGCATAGACAGCAAACTCAACATAGTCCCAACGTTTGGCCTTGGGGTCAGGTATATCTAAAGTTTACCATCCATTGTTATCAGATGAAGAGCCTTTATGCCACTTTCGGTAACTAGAAGTCCACCCTTTTGGGTAACCAAGTGAGTGGTAAGAATAGCTACCATGTTCATCATGGAACCTGCATGACCAATAGGGGCACCCATTATATATCTCAGGCCACCAATGACAATAGTCTTTTGTTTGATCAAAAAGGAAGAAAATGAAAGGCCAGTTCCAGCTACCAGGGACGAAGGTCCTTGAAGGTGACAATTTTAGGGAAATAGAGGTGCAGTTGTGGATGAAGCAAGTAGTTGCATCCACTGCATGGACCTTCTGCATGCCATGTTCTGAGTATCGTTCCTGAAGAGTGAATAAATACATGGTAGGAGAGGAGGGTAAAGACCAGTCCCGATAGAGCACAGAAAATAAGCAGAACACAAAAAACAAGCAGTTACAGAAGATTAGGGTGTTGGGAGAGCTCATTGTGACTTTTTTTAGAGGAATTGGGCTGCATGGAACACCGTGTGAGCTGCAACTTAAATGGGTGAGATGAGTGTGGAGAGCAGGAGATAAGGGGAGGTTCAGGAGGTGATTCTTGGAGTTCCTCTGGGTGGTCCTGTGGTCAGCAGGTGTGACCTCCGGGTGATATGGCTTCAACCTAGAAATGTGAATCCAGGGAGTGAGATGGTTGTCTGGTAAGGAGAGTTTGGCGGCAGTGGGGGTACAGAGAATGACAGGATAGGGACCTTCCCATTTTGGGGCAAGAGTCCCTTTCTCCTCTGGGGTATTATAATCGACTAGACTCCCAGGTGTTAAGGGAGGAGTGTTTGGAGAGGACACTGGGTCCGGATGAAGCCAGTCCTGATATTTCCAGATTTCTGAGCAGAGATGATATAAAGGAGGCAAAGACAAATCTCGGGTGAGAGGTCCTTGTGAAATGACCAACCCAGGGGGTATAAGAGGTCTTCCATACATTATCTCAAAGGGAGACAGTAAAGATGGTTTTTAGGGAGAGCTCTGATTCGAAGCAAATCCAAGGGAAGGAGTTTGACCCAGTCTAAGTTTAATTCCATTGTCAATTTGGTAAGGACTTCCTTTAGAGTACGATTTACCCTTTCCACTTTCCATGAAGCTTGGGGGTAATATGGACAGTGGGAATGCCACTTGAATGAGAGGGCTTGAGGGACCTTTTGTGTGATCCTAGAAATAAACTCAGGGCCATTGTCATATTGTAGAGAAGTGGGCATACCAAACCTGGGGATGATGTTTGTCAGTAAGATTAAAGCTACAGTGGAAGCCGTTTTATTGGAAGTGGGAAATGCCTCAATCCAACCAGAGAAAGTGTCCACAAAGACAAGGAGGTATTTAGTGCGCCATACTGTGAGCATGTTGGTGAAGTCTACCTGCCAGTCAGCAGTGGGAATGTGTCCCCGGGCTTGGTGGGAAGGGAAAGGTTTGGGCCTTAAAGGAGCATAAGTGTTGGTCCACTGACAGATCTGACAATTAGAGGCTATATTCTGTAGCATGGCTTTGTCAGAGAGGGTGAGCGAGAAGAAGCTCTGTAAAAAGAGGGTCAAAGACTGAGAATTGGAAAGGAATAGATTATGAAGGAACTTGAAGAGATCCTTGTTCTTACTGGAAGAAGTAGGGGCTTCAGATGAGCTGTCTAAAGTGGCCATTATATGTCCCCCAGGGGGTCCATCATTGGAAGTGGTAGCAGCCATGTGTGCCACCTGGTCAGCTTTGGCATTGCCCTCAGTGATAAGAGAGACGTCCTTCTGATTAGACCTACAATGGACAACTCCCACCTGGGTTGGTAAGTGGGAGGCCTCTATCAGATTTGTTATAAGAGCCGAATTAGTGATCACATTACCTTTGGTGGTAAGTAGGCCTCACTCCTTTCATATTGCAGCATGGGATAAGATATGGAAGACATATTTTGAATCAGTATAAAGGGTGAGGGATTTGCCTTGTGATAGAAGGCTGGCACGAGTGGCTACTATAAGTTCAGACTGCTGGTTGGTAGTTCCTGAAGGCAGAGCTTTGGCCTCTATAATCTCAGTGGCTGATACTACAGCGTATCCAAAGTAATGAGTGCCGTTCTGCCTAAAGGAACTGCCATCAGTAAACCAGATAAGGTCAGGCTTGGCTAGTAGTCACTCAGAAATGGAAGAATGACAGGGGAAGAAATCATCTAAGGTTTCCAACCAATTATGAGTTGGTGTGTTAGACGTGGGAGTCATTGGGAACAGTGAGGCAGGGTTCTGTGCAGAGCAGGGGAGGAAAGTAATATTAGGGTTTTCCAGAAAGGAAGTGAGGAGCGACAGAAATCTGGATGGAGGAAGGGTTTGAAAGCCCTTATAAGCTAAAAGATCCTTCAAGTGATGTGGGGAGTGGATAGTTAAAGGGGCCCCAAATGTAAGCTTAGAGGCTTCTTTGTGTAAAATTTGTCCAGCAGCCAGAGCTCTTAAGCAAGGGGCCCACTCACGGATGGTAGGGTCAAGTTGCTTGGACAAATATGCCACAGGTGCAAATGTAGGCCCATAGTTTTGACCTAAGACCCCAAGTTCTTGCCTCTCTTTTTCATGGACATATAAATGAAATGGTCTTGAAAGACCAGGAAAATGAAGGGCAGGTGCCTTTAAGACAAGTTGCTGAAGCCTGCGCAAGTGGTAGTTTGGGGAGGAGGCAAGAGATTCACTAGGGGGTCCCTTTGCTAGGTCATACAGGATTTGTAAAGAAGAGAATAATTTGGGATCCAGTCCCTAAAATAACCTGCTAGTCCTAGGAATGATAGTATTTTGGCTATTGTATGGGGCACTGGAAGATAAGAGAGGAGTTGCCTCCTATCCAGTGTTATTTCCTTTTTTCTGGGTGTAAGGCAAAAACCGAGATAGGTGACAGAAGACTGGGAAACCTGGGCCTTGTGGGGAGACTCCCTATTTCCCTTGTCTGCTAGGAAATTAAGAAGCTGAGCGGTGTGGGATTGAGAGTGTTCCCAGAGGGACTACATAGAAGAAGGTCATCGACATATTGAAGGAGAGTAGAGTCAGGACAGGTCGGGTGAAAGGATGTGAGGTCCTGGGCAAGAACTTGGCCAAAGAGATGGGGGCTATCCCTGAATCCCTGTGGGAGGACAGTCCAGGTAAGCTGATGAGAATGGCGGGTGTGAGAGTCAGTGCAAGTAAAAGCAAAGATATACTGAGATTCTGAGAACAAGGGATTAGAAAAGAACGCATGTTTTAAATTTAGGACCAAGAAGTGGGTAATAGTGGCAGGGATCTGAGAGAGGAGGGTGTAAGGGTTGGACACTAGCGGGTGGATGGGGACCACAGAAGAGTTGACAAGGGGAAGGTCTAGAACCAGCCTGTAGGACAAGTTAGGTTTCTTTACTGCCAGAATGGGGGTGTTGAAAGGAGAGTGTGTAGGCCTAAGATACCCCTTTCATAATAAATCCTGGATGATGGCTTCTAATCCGAGGAAGGCTGTTGTTGTGAGTGGATATCATGGTTGACTAATAAATCTTGAAGGGTCCCGTAAGACAATATGAATAGGACTGCATTTAGCCATAAAGGGTGTAGTTGTGTCCCAAAACTCAGGGTTAACTGGTTTAGATAGTCGTGGGAGAGTGCATGAAGGAGGTGTATCTGCCCCTAGGAACATCATGAGGAAATGAGAGGTAGGAGAGGTGTGGGGTGATATGTGAATCGTGACTTTTAATAGTTAGAGTATGTCCCTTTCCAGAAGGGGAATGGGTCAATGGCTCATAACGAGAAAGGAGTGAGTGAAGGACAAAAGGGATTTTGAGGGAAAATATGTTTACCTCCTACCACGACAATAGGAGTTTTTGAGGGTGTGGTAGGACCCCAATACTCCCTCAAGACTGAAAAAGTGGCACCAATATCCAAGAGGAAGGTAATGAAGCGTCCATCCACCAGGAAGGTGACCCTAGGCTCTTGATTCTTGATGGTAATACTCTGGAGGGAAGGCCCAGGACTCCATCAATCCTCCTCTGCCAAGCCCAGGAGAGGCTGGGGTTGCCGGGTGGCTGACCAACCTCCCTTCCGGGTTGTTGGGCAGTCTGCCCCCCAGTGTCTCCTTTGATGGCATGTTGGGCAGGGGTTTTACGATGTTCTCGGCGAAGGACAATCCTTACCACATTTGAAGCAAGCTCCAGGGGGTGTCACATTTGGACGGCGCGGTGATGGCCTTCTCTAAATGACCTGGGCCAACATTTGGAATTTGGCATTTTCAGCTCTCTGCCTACGGCATTCACTTTCATCCTCTCTACCATGAAAAACCTTTAAAGCGACAGCGAGGATTTCGGTCTGAGGAGTAGCAGGGCCCTGTTCAAGCTTTTTAAGCTTGGCTTTAATGTCAGAGTATTTTTGGGCCAGAACATATGTCATTAAGACATGACGGCCATCAGGGGTTTCTGGGTCGAGTTATGTGCACTGTTGAAGGGCCTTGGTTAGTCTATCCAGGAATTCTGAAGGTGTTTCCTCCTTCCTTTGAATGACCTCCTGCACCTTTTTAAAGTTAACAGCCTTGCGGGTGGCCTTTTTCAGGCCCGCCAAGAGGCAGGATGTAAAAAGGTCATGAGTCTGTAAGCCTTCAGGGGTGTTGTAATCCCATAGGGGATCCTGCTCTGGGACACCATGAGGGCCCGTGGGGTGGTTAGGATTGGTCCTATGATTTTCATCAGCATGGGCTTGGGCTAGCTCCCAGACCCATTGCCTTTCCTCAGGGAGAAGTGTATTGGCCAAGAGCATGTATATGTCATGAAGAGTGAGGCTATATGCTTGCAGGACCCATTGAAACTCCCGTATGTAAGTGGTGGGTTTAGTGGTGATTGAGCCTAACTTCCTCTCTAGCTGAGTAATGTCTGACCTGTAGAAGAACATGTGGACTCTGATGACACCCTCAGGACCAGCTACCTCACGAAGGGGTGCGATTGTCTTAGGGGTGGGAAGGAGTCCTTTAGACCTGGTAACAGGAGGACTGAAAGAGGCAGGCAGCGGACAGGAAGGAGAGGGAGGGGAAGGGAGTGTCTCTTTGGAAGAGGAGGAGGTAGAGCAGGCAGAAGAGGACGGAGGGGAGGGGGATAAAATGGAAGGCTGAGGATCCATGGAATCAGGCAGAGGATGAGGAGGGTATAGCAGAAGAGAAGGGGCAGATGGGGCTGGGGATAAGGTGGGGGTTCATCTGCTGGGTCGAATGAGGAAGAATCTGTGAAGTCAGAAGTAGAAGTAGGGGAAGAGAGGTGATTGCAAGCAAGGAGGACCTGAGGGGGAGGGCAGGAGGAGCAGAGACAAGGTGCTGTGTGGGAAGGCTAAAACCTTCAATGCAGGGAATCTTCCTCCACTTTTTCAGACGCTGGCAGTAGTTAAAAAGGTCCCGGGGGAGGTTTGGATCTAAGGAGCCTTCTGGAGGCCAATGATTGCCATTATCCAGTGGATATGTAGGCCAATCTTTGGTACAGAATTTGATTAAAAGTTTGGGCTTGATGTCTGGTTTGAGGGAGAGTGTGGCCAGATTTTTTATTAAACATTTGAGAGGTGAGGCTTCAGGTACAGATGAAGAGGTGCCCATTGTCACAGGGAGAGATGGAAGAGAGAGAGAGAGAGAGAGAGAGAGAGAGAGAGAGAGAGAGAGAGAGAGAGAAAGAGAGAGAATAAGAGTAAGCGAGAGAGACAAAGAGAAAACCCGAGCTGGAACAGCTTCCAGGAAGCTCGGGGTGAACGGGGATCAGGTGGGTGTCCCCAAGATGACCAGCTGTCGGGAGGAAATACAGAGGGTACTACCTGGTCGTCAAGAGTGAAGTGCGATCTGGAAGACCCAATGGGTTTGGAGCAACGGGCAACCTGACGTCAGGAAAGTTTTCGAATGCAGCTGAAGAAGTCAATAATGAAAACAGAACTCCAGCTCCAGCAGAATGCAGTTCTAGGACGGGAGTTCAGTTTTCCCTGAGCAGAGAGGCAGCTTCAGCCAGACACAGCAGCCCAGCAGGAAACAGCAAATCTAGCCGGCAGCAGCAGTGGCAGCAGAGGAGGAAAAACCACAGAGCCTCTCGTGTAAACTCAGAACCCTCATGCCCCAAAGGGAAACGGATCGCCAGAGGGTCCACTGTGACCAGTAAAGCTCTTGGTGGGAGGAATTCCCTCTCCCCTACCGGGCGTCTAGAGTGTGCCGGACGATCACCGTCACAAAACAAGCGGTAGCCCAAAGGGAGTTGGCGAGCCGGGGTCAGGGGAGGCTTACATACATCAGATCAGTGGTGAGTGCAGGAAGCTGGCCTCTGAAAAGAGCGGACCAGGGCGGAATGTCTCGGTGGAACGGGGGACGGGGCTCCTGTTGGAAAGAGCTCACCAGTATCCTCAAACGGGGCACCAGAATGAAAGAACTCCCCATGCAAAGACACTTCGCCGGGAGAATTCCCATTTTATTGCAAAAAGCTGTGTGCTTATATAGAACTAAGGAGGAGATGGAAGGGCTTAGATAAATGGCAGGCAACCCGTTTATTGGCAAGTTCTTTCAGATATCAGATCCGGAGCCCAGGAGTTAGTTCTCATTGGGGCTACGTCCCCGCCAGCGAGATTTGAAATTGGCGCCAGTGGGAGAGTTCACACGGGCGGGAACTTTTCGCGCCACTTCAGAAAAGAAGAAGGTTGGAAGAAGAAGTCCTTAGGCGCCATGTTGGGGTTTTTCTCTGGGGTATGGCTGCCGTTTATACTTTTTCCAACAATGAGTATACCAGACAGTGCCTTGATTGACTGGTTTTCATTAAAATGGTGTTTAACAGAGATGCCAGAAAGTTGGATCCTGCTGAGTAGTGGGCCTAGAGCAATGGTGGGCAGGTGTGTGATAAAACATCTGTGGTGGGGCCATGTGGATCTGCCATTGGCTTCCAAATGGCTTGTGACTGACATGGTGAAGCCAGCAGACCCTTATATGTAAAGGCATCTTGTTATATGGAGAGGTTTCAGGACACTGTTCAAAATCAGGTTGCAATAGTCAAGGGGGCAAGCTAGGTGGGATAGAAGCCTGGTTCTTGTATTGTCCTGCAGACCCTGACTCACCACACGTGACAGAACTCCCTCTCGTACTGTGTTCCATTTGAACTCCTTGTATTTCGTTAAGCAAATACCAAACTTCCAGTGCAGCAGCAAGAAACACCACGAAAATAGAGGATGACCATATGGCTTCACAGTGCACACGGGAGACATTTAGCCCCCAGGGGCCACAGTTTACCTACAAAGGGAGAATTCAGCAATGCTGCCTCATGTTCATTGGGAAAAAAGAAACAATGTCCTCCAGGTCACATAGATGCAGACCCAGCTTTTATGGTCTCACTAGAAAGGAAGCTAAAGCTCCTGACAACAACATATATTTCAAGTGCACAACCTCAAAGACAGTTTCCCAAGAAGTCTCTAGGCCAGCAGAATTCCATGTTTGTGGAGTCCCTTACTTTTGAAAACTCCTCTCCCACTTCCAAGATTGTGAACTCCTGATCGTTTTCCATTCCAGATATGTATTCACGGAATTTCTAACTCTTCTCCTCTAATTGTGTCTTACTTGGGGCGAAGGTATTGTCAAGGCATTGTTCTGGATGAGAGTGGGAATATTTTTGTGTAGCACATATTTACATACACATTGGATACATTTTCCAATTTTTCATTCGAAATACTGAAACCCTGACACTAACCCATACCCTACTAGACTCTGACTACTAATCCTAATATGATGGAGAAAAATAACCCAAACAGAATAGAAATACAAGCAGTTCAGAGGAGGCATGGTGAATAGTTGGTCTTGCCTTTTGCATGATATAGGGTAGGAGTTATAAATCTTGTCAATTTTTTCTTGAAAAAGTTCTCCATGTGTTTTTAAAGTTAACACACATGTGAATTCCTGTCTCCCTTTTTCTGTAGCCAATTCAGCACATGTATTTTTATATGCACATATAAAATCCTACCTGAAATACACGTACATTTTTGTGAGGTGGCTTACTTGGCAGATACAAAGTATGAGAAGAAATCACTCCTCCTAAATGCTTTTGGAACTGAAAATTCAAACTATGAGTGAGCTTTTTATTTGAACAAAATTATACATAAATTCATGTTCAGTAAAATTAATATTTTTGGATCTGTGGATGATGTATATTTCACGATGAATTTTGATGGACATATATTTTCTACTTTCCAATGTATCTGTGTGATATATATATATATATATATATATATATATATATATATATACACACTCTAGACTTTTCAAAATATGAAATACATGTGTCTTATTATACACTCCCTAAATTCACTAATGTTCATGTATGTGGTTTTATAATCAACTTTTCATAAGATTATTTTCAGAAACATTTGTCCACCTGAAATACATATTTGTTTTCTAGTACTGAAAACTTACTTTAGTGAATGGTGCAAACAAATCCTTATATTTCTACAGTACTATCCCACTTTAACATCAATGCTAGTAGATTCCTATGGGACATGATGTGTATTTTGATGTTCAATTTTATTCAACACTGATACATTTCTATTTCTTCAGTTTTTGTACATCATAAAATGTACATTTCATCCACAAGTTCACAAATTTAAAGACATTTGTAACACATTCAATCACTTCCTGCTTCAGAACAAATATATTCCTCCTTGTTTTTGACTGCTCATTTCATGAGACTTCTTTCCAAACACATTATTTTCGATTTCCATAATCAATTTTGAAGCAAAACTCATACACATTTTATGATAAACCACAATCCTAATATTACCATTAGATGTATAACTGGTTGGAATGAATGTATGTATATCAATATAAGATTTGCTATGTATTTTCAGATATTAATTTATTCCAATTTGTAAAGTTGGAACAAGTTATATTATTTATTCACAGTATGGTCTATTCAATCATTCTCTCTATATTCATACACACATGGTACACCTATTTGTGCCCCCAATACTAATTTATACCTCTTCAAAATATTGCTCCCAGAAATGGTGTAAGAAATACTCATGTCACCTGATTCTACATCTACATTTTATCACAGTAATATTCTGGCAACAAAATGCAAAGTCACACTTACGATTGTACCAAAGCCTAAATGGAATATGAGTATGGATTATAAAAATCATCCGTGTCCAGGTTGGCTAATGCTCTCAAATGTCAATCCCATTGGTGACTACATATGTATTTCTTCCTAAGATTATATATTCAACTTCAAGCCTGCTGAAAATGTCTAATCCAATCAATCACTTTATCATTTGCCTGATTTCCTATGTCTCTATTGATATCTGCTTTCCTACATATTTTCCCCAATACATCATTGTGACCAACTCTTCACATGTGCTGACATTTACATTTTCTCTCTACCCGAAACAATATTGCTAAAGAACTTTATGTCCAAATCCTATACTCACTCTTTTTTTTCTAATTCTACCAACTATCTTCCTAATCCTACCATTTATCCTTTTTAGACTGGATGTTCTCTTCGACATTCAATCATCCGAGGTACAAGGTCCTATACCATTGTGTATAGATTTATCTGAGACACGTGTGCAGAACATAATTCAAAGCTAAGGATCCCAATCAAGGATCCAATGCCCTTCTGGGCTTCAAATCTTACCTAGATTTCTGTCTTCATACATATATTTCACCTCTATATATACATATAAATATCACAGGTTCCCAATTCCATTATTCATCCAGCAGAATGATTCCTAACCCAAATCAAACATGTTATTAACCCTAACCATACTCTTTGCCCTCAATCTAACTTTACAGAAGAGCAGGGACAGAGTTGGTCTAACAATACAGGAACACAAGAGATCTTCCACCTGCTGAGAACCTCAAAGGTCCATGCAGAAATGAACCCTGGGGAAGATAGAGGAAGCTATGAAGGACCTGAGAGAGAAAAAGTCATCTTCCACGACAAACAACATGGTCAGGATGAATGGGTGTGTCTGAAGCAATCTCTCTCTTCTTAATGTAGAGAAGATGGACCAAACCAGGCCTGTGTGGAGAGCTGCTTCCAGGTGCTATGTTTGATATACCACTCTAACTTGTGAAAGTGTCACAGGAAGTAGGGGCAGCCTCCATCTTTTGGGACACTTGGAAGCAACTGTTAGGAAAAAGTGATTGCCTAGGCAGTGACCTCATTCAGTTCCAGAAGGAAGTGACCTACATCACTTTCTTGGTGATGGAACTCTCTGAACTTGGGATCCAAAAAGCCAGGCACCCAGAGGCAATCCCAGTCCCAGTCCCAGTAGTCTCACATGACTGGATTTACCAAGGACAGAGTCAGTCTTTCTTGGTAACTACTGATGTGAAGATGGCCAAATGCCAAGAGAGCTCTGAAGAGGGGCCTTTTCTGAAAAAGCAGGTAGTGGCTCACCACTGGCACCTGACAACTTCACATTGTTGGCAAGGAGAACAGATCTGACATAGGATATCCCATTTCAGGGGAACATAGTATGGCCCATCAGTCACAGGACACTCCGGATAGTTACAGACCTACTTGGGGGAAGGCGGTGACTTTGTGGGTGTGCGTGTGAGTTTGGGGTTTTGTCTCATGATCTGGGAATAGGTAGGAAAGTCGGTTTTTTTGGTTTGGAGTGGATAGTTTCTAATAAGTCTTTTGATAAGGCGAGTGTTTCTATGTCTGTTTATCCCACTGTGTCTGTGGTTGTAGACATAAGAAAAGAGAATGCTTCAATGGATGTTTCCTGTCTTGTAGAAAGCTTCACAGCATTCATCCTGCCCAATTTATAAATGGACTGTGGCTTGCCTTATGGATGGGCAACAACTACTATCTTCCTAAGTTCCTGTTTTCTTCTTGAATTCGGGCCACTCTCCAGAATAGGCTCATCGTTTGATGTTCACAATATGTACCACCTCCAAGCTCTGTGACATGGCCACGTACTGGATAGCTGAAGGGAATGGGATCATCTCAGAAAACTCAGATATCATTTGAGAAACCCTGCTTTGGGCCATTTGCTTACCTATTGTTCTGTTGCCCTGAATGTCAGAAACGTCTTTGTCTCAGTCCACCCCTTTGTGAAGCCTGAAAAAAACGGTTTTTAATGGAAATTAATGGGCATCACCTATAGCTCTTTGCTTAATTGCTTTGGAAAGGGATGTGTCTGCATCAGACTCGTGGCAATGTGTGAGGCTGTTGCATAGATTTTCAGAACCTGATGGATCTAAAGAAAGATTACATGTGTGCTTCCAAAACCAAAATGGCCAAAGAAGCAGTCATTGTGGATGAAATATCTCGCCTTCCTCTGTAAGGTTCCTGACCTCCATCAATTGAAAATAGGGATCCTTTGTGTCAAATGAGTTCTTCAAACCCTGCAGAAGATAGCCCATAGGTGCTTGGGTTTTCTCATGATTCAAATTCACATAAAGAATATATATCCGAGAGTCAGTAGGCCTCAAATTCGGGAAGCAGAGGAGTATTTATGGCAGGCCTATTTGATCACTCCTGGTTCTCAGGAAGGGTGTCCAGGCAACCCTGACTTTAGGCAAATGAGGGGCAAGGGAGGTTATTTTGTACACTGTCTTGGACTGATCCCCTCATGGAAACCTCAAGCCACAGGTTATGATGAGTGTCTATATGGAAGAAGATGAGGGCCTTGTGGGAGTGCTTTGGTTTTAATTGTGGTCATTTGTGTGGTAGTTGGAAGTGATGACTGGGTCTACCAGGGCTTGAACTCTGGTGTGATTCCCCTTAGAGTCTGAGTTCTGGAACTGATCTCAGAGAAATATTGCCATGAACTGTGTTCAGATTTTAGGAGGCCACGCATGGGATTCGCCCTTGGAAACTGAGATCAAGGACAGGGTGGCTTTCCACAGAGCCTTGGAATCTCAGCTAGGATATCATATGATTTTATTCTGAAAGATTTGGCAGCCATAGTTGAGAGTCAGTACACCCATGGACGTCACATTGAAGACCTCAATGGGCCTGACTTCATGTGACCTTTTGAAGACTCTATGGGAAGACTTGCCTGTGAGAGTTCTCCAGAGCTTTCATTGAAATGAGCTTCCTCACCATTTAATGGTTCCTGAATGAACTGAAACCCACAGTGTCTCCAACTTCATCCATGAAAAATGGCTAGATAAATACAATGAAATTTTTGAAATTCCAATAATCAGGTGGCACTGGAGAACCTTTGGATGTCTTCTTGCTGATCATGAGTGTACGAGAGAATGCCATGATTGACCGGGTTTCATCTAAATGGTGTAGAACAAAGATGCCAGTAAGTTGGACCCTGCTGAGTAGTGGGCCTATTGCAGTGGTGGGCAGGTGTGTGATAATACATCTGTGATGTGGCCATGAGGATTTGCCATTGCCTTCCAAATGGCTTGTAACTGACATTGTGCATCCAGCAGACCCTTCTATGTAAAGGCATCTTGTTACATGGAGAGGTTCCAGGGCAAAGTTCAGAGTCAGATTTCTATGGACAAGGGGGCAAGCTCTGTGAGATATAAGCTGGTTGTTGCATTCTCCTGCAGACCCTGTCCCACCACAAGTGACTGAACTCCCTCCAAAACTGGGTCCCAGTTGAACTCATTGTATTTCATGAAGCAAATACCAAACTCCCAGTGCAGCAGCAAGAAACACCACGAAAAGTGGAGGATGAACAAATGGCTTCACAGTCCACACGGGAAGACACTTAGCACCCAGTGGCCACAGTTTACCTACAAGGAGAAAATTCAGCACTGCTGCCTTATGTTCATTAGAATACAAGAAACCATGTCCTACAGGTCACATAGATTCAAACCCAGCTTTGATGGTCTCACTAGAAAGGAAGCTAAAGCTCCTTACAACAACATATATTTCAAGTGCCCAACCTCAGAGGAAGTTCCTCAAGAAGTCTTTAGGCCGGCAGAGCTCCATGTTTTTGGA
Source organism: Callospermophilus lateralis (assembly GCF_048772815.1). Classification (NCBI taxonomy): domain Eukaryota; kingdom Metazoa; phylum Chordata; class Mammalia; order Rodentia; family Sciuridae; genus Callospermophilus; species Callospermophilus lateralis. The sequence continues at coordinate 209,165 of NW_027512771.1, forward strand.
GTGTTAACTGTTAGACCAGGACAAAGAAAAGACCACTGACTCTAATTAAAATCAAATTAAATTAATCTTATTATTTCCACCTTTCATGCTGCCTCCCCTCCCAAAACAGCCGGAACAAGACAGCAACCCCAGCTTTCCTACAGCCCAGCTTTATAGCCCAGAAAGTTACACAAAAGGGGTGTTACAGATAACAGAACTCTGACAAGCATCACACTAATGGTAGTTTAGATTTTTTTTGCTGTCCTTACATCAGAATTCAGAGGACCATTAGAGCCTCAGAGAGGGATGTTGTCTGGCCAGAGAAGGCAAATATTTATGATGTGTCACTAAAGTTTCAGAGAGGGCTGCTATCTGGTCAGAGAGCCGGGCATGCGTGAGTTCAAGGCACGGGCAGGCATTTCAAGCAGGTTCAGGACTTGCAGTAATTTATGGTAAAGCCAAAATTATCTTTTCATGGCTTTGTGGGAAGATGGCTCCCAATTTTAATAAAAGATCAGGTTGGGTCTATCATTTCCCCCTTTTCTCTGTGTCCCTTTCAAATCTTTAATAGATTAGGGGAAGAGCACTGAGGAAATTTTAATCCCTCAGGTAAGATTCTCCAAATTTTTAAAACTCACCCAAAACCGATCTCCCTGATTTTACCTGACTTAATTAATTACTTATATTGATAGTCTATTTATCTTTCTCTTCATTGTTGTAAGAAGAGTGGCGTCAATCATTATTTCTTCTTCTGACCTGAGACAGGGTGAAGTGAGTGGGCACGGCGTGAGGGACATGAGTTGCCTTTTATAAGTCAGTTGGGGGACATGAGTTGCCTTTTAGAAGTCAGTTCGGATTGAAGTCTGGTTGGGGAAGAACAGGTTGTAAAGTCATCTGGGGATGGGTTCTTCTATGAGAGAAACAAAAACCATGAGTACTGAATAAATGTTGCAGCAGCTGGAACATGTCACTGTATGGAAGTTCCCTCACCAGTCTTTAATATCCCCAGTTATCAGGACTATCAAATTAATATTTAACTTTTAGTGTTACAGTTGTCCCTCCCCGTAAGATACAGTTTAACAATTTAATGTCATCTGATCTTGTAAAATCCTTTTTTTTTTTTTTTGGTATGACCTCTATGTCTAATAGAGAAACCTTTAATTCTGTTACTCAGGGCTGGATAATCGTACTAGCAAACACCAAGCCTACCTGTGTAGGTTAGGAATATCTGCAGGCCTTAAATTAGAAATTTCTGCCTGTGGCAGCTCTTCTTGATAGTCTCTTTTTATAAGTATCAGGCATTCCTGTCTGAGAATCCTTCTTTGTAGCCTCCAGTCTTACTTATTTTGGGAGGCTAAAATAAAGTGCATATCTTAAAATATTAATATTATTATTATTATTATTATATTATTATTTAAAATGCCCAGGAATGGCTGTATTTTGGTCTTAACTGTCTTTCCAAAGTGTTTAAGATGAAGCAGTCAAACTGACTTTTGTTTCTATCTATTGTTAACAGTCAGCTGAGCTTTATGGGAGTCAATTCTGGAAAAACGAGAGCAGATTTTCAATTCTGCTAGTGCCATTTGCGCTAGGTGGGTCCAGGTCTTGCTTGACCATTTGGCTTCCCTCAGAAGCATCAGGGATATCTCCTTTCTCTGATGACTCTCGTAACAAATGCACTCATTGGCTTTCTGTTCTCCAGTGGTCTCATTAATCTCCATGATAAGGAGGTTATGTGGCTCAGAGTTGCAAAGCAATTTAGAGAAGTCCCCTGTTCCCTGGATTCAGATTGACTCAGAGGGTAAGAGCCAAAATATTGGTTTTCTTGGCCCTTTTCATTTAACTTTAATTTTAAATCCTAATCTTAAACATCCAGCAAATAAATTTTAACAGCCTTATATTAAGAGTACTGGACTTTAATGTCTATAACTGTATAATTATCTTTTAATTAATTGGGATCTGTATTATTCTATCTGTATTGTAGGTGATGACTTATTATCTTGAATAAACCCATGTTGTGTTCTTAAAGCAACACATTTGTAAAACACTAACAGGGAATCTTTAGATCACTTATAAGAAAATTTCAAAATAAAATTAACAAAAGTAAAAATACTTAGTTCGTGTGATAGCTACCCTAAATTTTTTGGCTGAGTATTACATTATATTCCCTGTTTGAGATCCTAGGAATCTTGACATTTTTTATGTTTTTAACATAACTTTAAAGAAATATTATCTGACCTACTGGTTTTGTAGTCATTCTCACATATAGTAAGATGGGACACACAGCCTTATCTCAGGTAAGGCAGGGCTCTTTATAAATCTTAAGTATTTTAGTTCTAAAGCTGATCTTTATTTTTAAATATCATTTGACAAAGTTTACATAAATTGCGGTATCATGAACATTAGCTAACACCATATGATATCACATTTAAAACATGAATTAAAGAAAGCCTGACAGTTTTCAACTTTTACATAGATTAGGCTCTCATTAACTTAAAAATGCATTTAAATTGTTCCACAATGTAAAAAGTAACATAAAACTTTACATATCTTATTGATAACAGGTAAATAAATCTCCAATATATTTTTTTTACCATACAACTTCAGAACACCAGCTTGATAAAATGCTCTTTTAAAGTTTCTACCTTACAGACTTGCATACCTGTAAGATATGAAAACATTAATAGCATCACAATTACATTGATGTTTCTACATTAACCAAGTTTAGCTTTTAAAGAAATGGCAGTACAGTGCTCTAAAATAACAGTTCTGATTTAATAAGTTGTTTAATTTTTATGGTTCCTTGCTCTAGAAAAAATAAAACTTAATAAACACAATGTTATGGGTAAACTTATGTTTCAAAAAATTTTTGTCTCATTAACACATGACTGATTTTTAAAAATCTTATATAGAGTTTAGTAAAAACTTATACAGACCTTAGTAAATGAATCAGATATCTAACAAAAGTACTCACGAATGAGTAATCCCATATCAAATTTACTTTACTTATTTATCAAAATATTAGAGAAATGTATTGAACAGTGTAAACCATTTTTATGTTGAAGAAAATGTCCTAGAACCAAGGCACATTAGACGTTTTGTAGATATTAATATTTTATTAGATTTTTGAACACCTAGAAAAACTTGTAAGCTTAAATTTAAAAGCATTTATTTTTATCTGTTATCCAATTTAAATTGAAACATTTAAACCACGTGAACTAAAGATCTTTGGATCCACTTTTTAAAATTTGTTTTTATGAGCGCTCTTTTTTATGAGCGCTCCTTATATATGTTAATTTGTGTATCATATATATGATATACGGATATATGTCTATATAGACAGACAACACATAACAAAATTGTGCACACATAATAATAGTAAAGGCCTTGTAGTTTTTCGCAGGTTAAATCTTTATTGCAATGTTTCAAAAAGTCCACAGTTGGTCAAAGATAGAACTCATCAGAAAAACATTAACCTAGGTCTGTATGCTCAGAATCATGAGCTCAAAAAGAAAATACAGAATCTAAGGAAAAAAATAAGAGTCCTAGAAAAAATGACTGGCCAGTAATTAGTAAATACCATACAATTTACTTTTTTTTTCCGTTAGGCATCAAATCAGTCTCCTACTAAGCTTGCAGGCTTCTTTCATTTGCATTTCAACATAAGTCATGGCTGAGGTCTGGAAGGAGCAGGAAAAAACTGCTATTATGAGCAGAAACCTCAGGCCTAAGGCATTTTAACCATAATTTTCAGGTTCGGGTGTTGAAAATTATGATACAAGTTTAAGATACAATTCACAAAATTTTATGACTTTACATCTTATTTTGTCAACAGATACCATACTATGGTTTACTATTCTTGTCCAAATTAATGCACTGGTACACACAGTGACATTTTCCCTGGCTACCGAATTCAAAATTGGTTAAAAAAAAAAAAGACTGAATGATTGGGAAGTTACTTGCCAACTTGGAAGTAGAGTTCTTCAGTTTTCCATCCTAAGTATTTAAGTTCTCTGGCATGAATTACCTGAAATCTTAAACTAAACAATTACCTAAACCCGACTTTTAACTGCAAGATTGTGCAATGCTTCAAAAACCCATTCAGATACCAGTTTGTTATGATAAAACATCATCATTTAGACACACATTCAGCTAAGATCATTCCCAAGAAAAATTTTATAATATCAACACATTATTGCACATGTCTTAAAGGACCAGAAACAAAGACACAAGACAGACAGAAAGGAGGTAGAGACTATGGTTGTCAGACAGAATCCTTTAAACCAGAGCAGATAAGAGAAAAATCTACTACACCAGTGGCACCATAAAAATCTACTACACCAGTGGCACCACGGGGGGGGACCAGATGTTTTAACAGAGGGGCAACCTGAAATGTAAAATAAAGTGTCTATATGGTGACTTTACTGAATTTAGTGTCCCCTTTTTCTTTTTCTCTTTTTTAACAAGACAGAGGTGGCATAATCCTTACAGTGCACAGAAGGAAGGAGGGTATTCCCTGAATCAACAGGGCTTTGGCAGCTGCTGGGGGTCCCTCAGTCCCTCCTTTTACTTACAGGATTAGCTCTTCTGGTTCAGTTCCACCCCAAGCAAGCTCCATCTCCTAACATTTCAGTAGACAGCTCTCACAAAGTTCTGGGGCGGAGGGGGTGTACCAAATTTGTAACTTAAAGGTCGGTTCCTGACCTAGAAGCCAATTTATACCAATTAAATAATGAGGAATGGGTTCTGAGAAAAAGAAAAGGGGAGGTTAATTGCTTTGCTAACAAAGGAGAAACACAGGGGACTCTGCCAAATGTTGTGACTCTCTTGATCTGGAGGGACAAGGGGTTTTAAAGGAGTTTCACTTGTTAACCTGGGAGATACTCAGTTCTTAGGTCCCCAGCAGGCATTGCCCTCTGCAATGGGTGTGCTCCAGGCAGTCAGCTAGGGGCTTCTATCATCCTGCTTAACAAAGGGGGGTAAAGTTCATCGAAGTTCCTTAAAACACAGTTCAAACGGGTGTCAGGCTTACTCTCTTTATTACCCATTTTCACGTCCAATATCCTTAAGTTTTTAAAACTGAAATCACACAACAAAATGAACAAAAGCAAACAAACAAACAAAAAAAAATAGAACGCAGAACAAAACACACACACACACACACACACACACACACACACAAAGAAAAACAGAAACCCGGCGCCTAAACAGAAAAACAGTGGTACAGTGCAAGATCTTGCTAAAGCTCCAGGGTACGAGCGCGTGCGTGCCCTTGGGCACCTCTCTACACTTCCAGAGGAATTTCCTACAGAACAGAACAGAGGACAGAATGATTCTTGTTACTGTCCTGGACAGGAGTACATGTGAGCCTCCCCGGGCCACATCTCTGTCATCAGAATAGATCTCCCTTAACCGGATATCAGATGTTACAAAGGCGCCACTTACCTATGGAGGCCTCCTCCATCAGGTGCTTGCTAATAGTTTTAGTGCGGAGGTTCACTGCAATGCTCCCGGGACTAAAGGCTCTCTTCCTAATATAGAGAAGATGGATCAAACCAGGCCTTAGTGGAGAGCTGTTCCTTGGTGCCTATGGTTGATATACCATTCTAATTTGTGAAAGTGCCACAGAAAGTAGGGTCAGCCTCCTTCTCATGGTACGCTTGGAAGCAACTGTTTGGACAAAGTGGTTGCCAAGGCAGTGACCTCATTGAGTTCCTGAAGGATGCGACCTCACCTCACTTCCTTGGTAATGGAACTCTCTGAACTTGGGATCCAAGAAGCCAGGCACACAGAGCCAATCCCAGTCCCAGTCCCAGTGGTCTCACTTGCTTCGATTTAGCAAGGACAGAGTCAGTCTTTCTTGGTACCTACTGATGTGAGGATGGCCAAATGCCAGGAAAACTCTGAAGAGGGGCCTTTTTTGAAAAAGCAGGTAGTGGCTCACAGCTGGCTCCTGACCACTTCACAGAGTTGGACAAGGAGACCAGATCTGAAACAGGACAGGCCATATCGGGGGAACACAGTATGGCCCAGCAGTCAGAGGACACTCCGGAGAGTGAGAGACCTACTTGGGGGAAGGAGGTGCCTTTGTGGATGTGGATGTGTGCTTGTGGTTTTGTCTCATGTTCAGAGAATAGGTAGGAAAGTCGGTTTGTTTGGTTTGGAGTGAACTGTTTCTAGTAAGTCGTTGGACAAGGCGAGTGTTTCTATGTCTGTGTATCCCACTGTGTCCGTGGTTGTAGACATTAGAAAAGAGAATGCATCAATGGATGTTTCCTGTCTATTAGAAAGCTTCCCAGCATTCATCCTGCCCAATTAATGAATGCTCTAGGGCTTGCCTTATCAATGGGCAACACGGGCTATCTTCCTAAGTTCCTGTTTTCTTCCTGAATTCTGGCCACTCTCCAGAATAGACTCATGCTTTTGTGTCCACGATATGTAGCACCTCCAAGCACTGTGACATGGACATGTACTGGATAGCTGAAGGAATTGGCAAGAATCTCAGAAAACTCAGATACCAGTGTGACCAGGATAGTCTCAGTGGAGAAACCCTGCAATTGGCCTTTTGATTACCTATTGTTCTGTTGCCCTGAATGTCAGGAAGGTCTTTGCCTCAGGCCAAGCCTTCGAGATTCCTGAAGAAAACATCACCTGTGGCTGTTTGCTTAATTGCTTTGGAAAGGGATGTGTCTGAATCAGCCCCTTGGCCCTGTGTGAGCCAAGAGCTTAGATTCTCAGCACCTGATGGATCGTAAGAAAGATCCCATGTGTGCATCCAAATCAAAATGGCCAAAAATCAGTCATTGTGGATGAAGTCTCTCGCATTCCTCCGTAAGGTTCTTAACATCCCTCAAGTGAGAATAGGGATCCGATGGGTCAAATGAGTTATTCAAAGCCCTGCAGATGCTAGCCCATAGGTTCTTGGGTTTTCTTATGAATCCAATTCAAATAATGAATCTAAACCGACAGTCACTAGGCCTCAAATTGGAGAACAGAGCTGTGTTAACGGCAGGCATATTTGATCACTCCTGGATCACAGGAAGGTTGTCCAGGCCACCCTGACTTTTGGTAAATGAGGGGAAAGGGAGCTTATTTGGGACACTGTCTTGTGCTGCGCCTCTCATGGAATCCTCCTGCCAGAAGTTATGATGAGTGTCTATATGGAAGAAGATGAATGTCATGTGAGAGTGTTTTGGTTTTAACTGCGGTCATTTGTGTGGAAGTTGGAAGAGATAACTGGGTCCAACTTGGCTTGCACTTTGGTGTGATTCCCCTTAGAGACTGTGTTTTGTAACTGACCTCCGAGAAGGTACAATGTCCTATGACATTGTATATCCATATTTCTGGGACATCTCTACAGAACGTAATTCAATGCTAAGTATATCAATCAAGGGCCAAATGAACTTCTGGACTTCAAATCTTACCTAAATTTAGGTTTTCATACTTATATTGAAAGGTTAATAAAATAGATACTTGTCACTTCCTGTTTTTCTGTATGCTTAACAAAACACCATTGTAATCTTGAGAACCGTTTACTATTCTTGTTCCCAGAATGTGCTGTCCCCAACTGCCAAACTGCAGAATGTACTCCGTCAACCAGTTGCACGCAAACCGCCCACTCGCCATTACCCATCAATAAATTTCTCTCCCTGCCCTCTCCAAGGAAAGTATATAAGCATTTCTTAAGCTGTTTTCAGGGCTCTCTGCTCTGTTCAAGTGATCTCTGAGCCCTTCATGCCGGACTCCCAATAAACCCTTTGCTGTTGCATGAGACAGTCTCTTGGTGGTCTCTGCCACAGATGCTTGCCCAACCTTTACATCTGGTGGCCCTAGCGAGATCCGGCAGCTGCAGACAAAATCCCCCCAAGGGGCTCCTCTGGGGGTAAATAAGGCCCATCTTTCTGGTTTCAGGCTTCAGGTTAGGGTATGGCAAAATGGCTATTGGTAAAGAGTGTGAGCTGTCTCCCATGGTGGCTGACACACATGTCACAGAGCTACAGACCATGTCCCTGGGGGATAGACTCGGGAAATCGAGGAACAATAGTCTCCTCGACTCAGTGATATTTTGTTTCTGATTCGGTATTGCCAGCCCTTCAGGTTTTGCCGACTAGTCAGTCCTGGTCTCAGTATTGGACGTCCATTGCCTGTCTTTATTGTCTTGTCTTGTCTGTGTTGTGTGTCGTTGCTTTCACTGTCTGTGTATATTTTATTATGGGACAGATCATTTCAATGCCTCTGTCCCTGACCCTTGATCACTGGACCAAAATCTGCTTAAGGGCTCAGAATCTTTCTTTTTCAGTAAAACGCCAGACCTGGCAGATTCTGTGTCACAGAATGACCCACCATTGCAGTCGGATGGCTCCTAGAAGGATCTTTCTACTTCACACTTATTTGAAAATCCGAGATATTGTCTTTCAGCAGGGGCCACATAGAAATCCAGATCAACAGCCATATATCTTAACTTGTCAGTACCTCTACAAATCTCCTCCTCCATGGGTCAAGCCTTTCCTTGTCCCTGCACCTGCTCCTACTCCTTCCCCCACAATTCTATCTCTCAAACTCTCTGCTCCTCCTCCTCCACCCTCTGTTCTCCTTGAGTCTCAAGACTCTACTGGACTCTCCTCTCCCTCCTTATCATCTGCCCTCGTCTCCCAACCCCCAACACCTTCTAAGTGATTCCCCTTCTGCTGACTCAGCCTCTCCACCATTCGAGGAAGCTAGGCTGGCCCAGTGCCATCCAGATGACTGTCCCGTGGCACACACAGCCCCTCCTTACCTGGAGGAAGCTGGCCCGGCTAAAAGAACTCAGAGAACGCACCGACGTTTTCACACCTGCCTACTTGGGGTGACTGCCAACACCACCTAGCGACTCTCTTCATGACAGTGCAATGAGAGAAAAATCTCCTGGAATGTAGAAAAAATATCCTCAGACCTGATGGGCGACCAACACAACTTCCCAACATAATGAAAGCTGGCTTCTCCTTAAACCCATTCAACTGGGACCCCAACACGTTTGAAGATAGGGAGCATCTGTTCAATTATTGCCAGGCTCTAACAGCGGGTCTCCAAGGGACCGCTGGGTGACCAACTAATTTGGCCATGGTAAGAGAAATTATTCAAAGGCCTGATGAATCTCCCTTTATGTTTCTAGAGAGAATCATGGAGGCATATAAGAGATATACTTCTTTCGATCCTCAGGCAGCTGATTAAAAGGCATCTGTCATGATGGCCTTAATTGAGCAAGCTGCCATGGATATTAAAAAAAAAAAAATTAAAAGAGAGATTTAGTCAAAGAAGCCGAGAAAGTATACTATAAGAGAGAAACAGGGAGAAAGAAAGGGAGCAAACGGAGGATGAGAGAAGCAAAAGACAGACTAAGGCATTGACTAAGGTCCTGATCACAACAAGAAAGAGGCCAGAAATTAAGACATAGGGTGACAGGAAGGGCCCATGCCAGAGGCCACCCCTGGCCTCAGATCAGTGTGCCTACTCTAAAGAAAAAGGATACTGGGCCATAGAGTTCCCTATAAAGAGACAGCCACGCCAGCTGGCCATTCTGACTCTGGAGGATGACTAAGAAAGTCGGGGCTCAGATCCCTTCTCCTAGCTCAGGGTAACTTTTGAAGTGGAGGGGACTCCAGTAAACTTTGAATTGAATACAGGAGCAGTATACTCAGCCCTTAAGGCCCCATTGGGCCCTCTATCAAATAAAAGGTCTCTAGTTCAAAGGGCTGATGACAGTAAATATCGGGCTTAGACAACAAAGAGGACCATGGACCTGGGGAAAGGAAAAATCCATCACTCCTTCCTAGTAATCCCAGAATGCCCGCACCCATTGATGGGCAGAGATCTGCTCACCAAGCTCTGGGCCAAAATAACTTTTAACCCTGAAGGCCCCCAAATGAAATTTCTAAATCCTTCAGTAAAACTCCTATAGTCACCGCTTTAACTATATTAGTAGAAGATGAACGTCCACTCTTCACACCCCCCAAGACTGATCAAACAGGCAAGCTACCCCAAAAATGGATAACAGATTACCCAGATGCCTGGGCAAAAACTGCTGTGTTAGGTCTGGCCGTGAAACAACCTCCAATAACAGTGGAGTTAAAAACCTCAGTCTCCCCAATCAATGTCAAATAATATCCTCTAAGCAAAAAAACTAAAGGTGGGATAAGGCCCCATATTCAGAAATATCTGGCCTTAGGGGTCCTGAGGCCCTGTCAATCAGCCTGGAACACTCCCCCGCTACTAGAAAAAAAAAGCCAGGAACCGGGGACTATTGCCCCATTAAAGACCTAAGAGAGATCAACAAAAGAGTGCAGGACATTCACCCCACGGTACCTAATCCGTACAATCTGCTTAGCACTCTGAACCCTGAGTGGAAATTATATACTGTTCTGAACTTAAAAGATTCTTTCTTTTGCTTGCCTCTGCATAAAGATAGTCAGTTGCTGTTTGCTTTCGGGTGGGTAGACACAGAAACCAAAACGTCTGGTCAACTAACTTGGACTAGACTCCCACAGGGGTTCAAAAACTCCCGCACTCTCTTTGATGAAGCCCTCCACAGAGATCTCAACAACTTCAGAACTACGCACCCTGAAGTTACCCAGCTTCAATACGTGGATGACCTGCTACTGGCAGCCAACACCAAGGAAAACTGTGAGTCTGGGACCCAAGCACTATTATATGAGCTTGCTCAACTCGGTTATAGAGTTTCGGCCAAAAAGTCCCAAATTTGCTAGCATGAAGTAATCTTCCTGGGCTACTCCCTTAGGGGCAGTAAACGATGGCTCACTGAGCCAAGAAAACAAACCATTGTGTAGATACCACCCCCATCTTACAGCAGACAACTCAGAGAATTTCTTGGGACTGCTGGCTGTTGCAGGTTATGGATTCCTGGGTTTGCGTCCTTAGCTGCTCCTTTATACCGCTGTTAAAGGAAGATGCCCAATTCCAATGGAACCCTGAGTACCAGGAAGTTTTTGATAACATCTAAGGACACTGACACTGAACACCTCAACTTCACTGAGCTCAGCCTGCAATTACAGCAAGCCCTACACTACGTTAAAAATGTACATCAACTCACTCACCTTGGTTCAAAGAAACTGCAGGCATTACTGTAGGATTAAGAACAGAGTTCTCCACTAACCAACTCACAGCAAAAGGAAATAACTGAACGGGTAACAAAAGCCTGTCGGGTCCGTCAAGTGGGTAATGCTTACCCTTCCAAGTTTCCTAGAGGAAAGCACCTATGAGGAACCAGACCAGGACAATTCTGGGAAGTGGACATTACTGAAATTAAGCCAGCAAGGTATGTACTTAAATATCTCCTAGTCTTTGTAGATACATTTTCAGGATGGATTGAAACCTTACACACACACACACACAAAAAAAAAAAAAAAAAAAAAAAAAAAAAAAAACGGCGCAAATGGTTTTCAAGAAGATCCTGAAAGATATTTTTCCAAGATACGATCTGCCTAATGGACTGATAATGGACTGGTGTTCATGGCCCAGGTAAGTCAGGTGTTAACCAGGACCCTGTAGATTAATTGGAAGTTACATTATGCTTATATATCTCAGAACTCAGGACAGGTAGAAAAAATAAATAGAACCATTAAAGAGACCTTAACGGCCCCCTTAGGGATCTGGTGGCTATCTCTCCACCCAGACATTTTTCAGCTCGGTAGAGGTCTTTCCTATTGAGATATACCTGATGAAGAGGATCTCACTAAAATTTCATTAAATCCCTTCCATACCATAGATAATTGAAACAAACATTATGGATGCAGGGACACGCGAGCCAGATGCAGGTTGGCTAGCCTATATTACTATGTATGCCCGGCAGACTATCAAAGCGACAAACAGCCACGGCTTTGTGGGGGGAAAGCCAACTTCTTGTGTAAGTCATGGGGATGTGAGCATACAGGGGCTGCCTGGTGGAACCCAAACTCCTCATCAAATTCAGTACACAGCATTGGCCATATTACCAATTAGACAACCAAAAACTATGGCCCCCAGAGGGTTCTCTAGATCTTCAAATTCTGCATGACATTTTTAACTTCGGCAAGTGCTCAAAAGGGGGAAATTCCCTTATGTGGAATCCTTTTCCCTCCTTCGCTCACATCCTGTACTATGCTTCCCCAATAGTTCCTCACCCTCAGCCTTCTGCTCTAGACTCTCTGCTTTCACTCCCACCTCAGCAACCTGATTTCTCCCCTCCAATTACTAGATCAAAAACCCAAACCTCCGCTGGATCTCAGAACATTGCCCCCTTGCTGAGGAAGCAGGTACCGAGGTACCCCTCCACCCACTCACTCCTCTCTTTTCCTGTCAGTGTTTGCACTAGGTCCCACCAAGTCCTCTAGCAAGCTTAGCCAAAGCTCAAACCAGCTGAGAAGAGCCCTCAGACCCCTATCCAAGATGTAATGAAAATGACCTTTAAAGTTGATTTGTCATCACTGAAAACAGGTTCTAAGAATTTAAAGTCCCTCACAGGCTTTTTGGAATACTCACTCCCATCTTCCCCTCTGCTCTACCTGTTCTACTGCTCAAGATTTTGTTCTAGGAAAATCCCAAACCCCTTTCCCATTATTCTTTGGCATCTCTCCTTCCTCATTCTCAGATCCACAGAGCTGCTCTCAGCATCGCCTTCCCTGTCATCCCCCTCTGTACCAGGTCCACAGAAATGTCTTAAATGACCTTCTCCAGAAGTCTTCACCAAGGCTTACTTTAGGTCTTTCAGCAAAAGAGTCCCTTTGAAAAAGTTCAATGGAGATAAACTTCCACTCTTCATGTTGCCCTGTTCTACTTGGCCACTGGCTGGAAAAATCACCACCCCTAAGCTAGACATCGCCTTACCAGTTTTTCACAAAATATGTGAACAAGGACTCTGGCCTTGAGCTGGGGCTTCACAGAGATGGCTACATTTCTAAGATAAAAAAGTTACCAACTGGGCTCCATGGTGACAGCTGGCAAGGAGGAAAAAAAAGAGACAAAAAAGCTCTCCCGTTCCAAGGTGTCCTTGAAAAGTTAACGTGCACAGAACAGAGGAAAAAAAACAGAAACAAAAACTGATTTGTGTAAATTTCTGCAGACTGTGAACTTCTGAGCCCCTTCCCTTACATGTTGGGTACAAATACTAAAACTACCAAAACTTGGGGTTCAGGGGATTAATTGATTAGAACAGAAGCAATGCCCTCTAAATATGGATGTGACCAAATAAAACTGCTTTCCTGTCTTTGGTGCTATCTTAGTTGCCTTTCCTTGTCCATCCCTACAACAGTATAATTCTATACACTTTAACATTATTTATGTTTTCATAAAATGGTCAATAGATGCGATTAATTATGTAATGATGCAGATGTTTTCAAGAGTGCTCTATCAGGACGCAGGTTGATTTAAAGATCAAATAGGGGGGCATACAACCCGGTTCCACCGGGAACCTGTATCCCTCACTTTAGCCATCCTATTAGGAATAATAGTTGCTGAAGGGGTGGGCACAGGAACAAATGCCCTAGTCCATGAGACACACCAAAGACACAATTAGAAGCAGAAATAGACCAAAGCTTAAAGACATTAAAAACCGACATTACAGCTTTACAGAAATTTTAACCTCTCTCTCTCTGAAGTTGTTTACAGAGCAGGCGAGTGTTGGCCCTCCTCTTCATGAGAGAAGGGTGCCTTTTTGCTTGCATTGAGGAAAGAATGATGTTTTTATGCCGACAATACTGGAGTTGTAAAAGAATCTATGAGTAAATTAAGAAAACGACTTGAAGAGCGTCAAAGAAAGACAGAGGCCCCCAAAGGGAGGTTTGAGTCTTGGTTCACATAGTCCACCTGGTTAACTACGCTTTTATCCACCCAGGCTGGTCCATTAATAATTCTCATATTATTGTTAACTGTAGGACCCTGTTTGCTCAACCATGTAGTTTCTTTTCTCACCCAAATTGAACCTGTTATTAACCCTAACCATACACTGTTCTCTCAATCTAATTTTACAGAAGAGCGGGGACAGAGTTGGTCTTAAAATACAGGAATATAGAGGATCTTCCACCTGCTGAGAACCTCAAAGGTCCATGAAGAAATGATCCCTGGAGAAGATGTAGTCAACTATGAAGGACCCGAAAGAGCAAAAGTCTTCCATGGCAAACAACCTGCTCATGATGAAGGGATGTGTCTGAATCAGCCACTCTCTTCTTAATGTAGAGAAGATGGACCAAAGCAGGGATGTGTTGAGAGCTGCTCCTGCGTGCCAATGGTTGACATACCATTCTAACTTGTGAAAGTGTCACAGAAAGTAGGGGCAGCCTCCTTCTCATGGGAACCTTAGAAGCAACTGTTAGGACAAAGTTGTTGCCAAGGCAGTGACCAAATTCAGTTCCAAAAGGAAGTGACCTCACCTAACTTCTATGGTGATAGAACTCTCTGAACTTGGAATCCAGAAAGCCTGGCACCCAGAGACAGTCCCAGTCCCAGTCCCAGTTGTCAGACTTATTTTGATTTACCAAGGACAGACTCAGTCTTTCTTGGGACCTACTGATGTGAGGATGGCCAAATGCAAGAAAAGCTATGAAGAGGGGGCTTTTCTGAGAAAGCAGGCATTGGCTCACCACTTGATCCTGAAAACTTCACAGAGTTGGCCGAGAAGACCAGATTTGAGACAGAACAGGCCATTTCCGGGAACATAGTATGGCCCACCAGTCAGAGGACTCTCCGGATAGTCACAGACCTACATGGGGGAAGGAGGTGCCTTTGTGATGTGGGTGTGAGTTTGTGGTTTTGTCTCATGTTCTGAGAATAGGTATGAAAGAAGGTTTGTTTTGTTTGGAGTGAACGGTTTCTAGTAAGTCGTTTGACAACGCGAGTGTTTCTATGTCAGTGTATCCCACTGCGCCCGTGGTTGTAGACATTAGAAGAGAGAATGCATCAATGAATATGTCCTGTCAGGTAGAAAGCTTCCCAGCATTCATCCTTCCCAATTTATTAATGGACTGCAGCTTCCCTTATTGATGGGCAACACCTACTATCTTCCTAAGATCCTGTTTTCTTCCTGAATTCTGGCCACTCTCCAGAATAGGCTCATGGTTTTGTGTTTAAGATATGTACAACCACGAAGCTCTGTGAAATGACCATGTACTAGATAGCTAAAGGGAATGGCGAGTATCTCAGAAAACTCAGATATCAGTGTGATCAGTAAAGTCTCAGTGGAGAAACCCTGCTTGGGGCCTTTTGCTTACCTATTCTTCTGTTGCCCTGAATGTCAGGAAGGCCTTTTCCTCAGGCCACCACTTTGTGAAGCCTGAAGAAAACAGTTTTCAAATGGAAATGAATGGGTATTACCTGTGGTTCTTTGCTTAATTGTTTTGGAGAGGATGTGTCTGAATCAGCCTATTTGCCCTGTGTGAGGCTGTGGCTTAGATTCTCACCTTCTGATGGATATAAAGAAAGATTCCTTTTGTACATCCAAAACCAAAACGGCCAAAGAGCAGTCCTTGTGGATGAGGTCTCTCGCCTTCCTCTGTAACTTTCCTGAACTCCATCAAGTCAGAATAGGGATCCTTTGAGTAAAATGAGATCTTCAAAGCCCTGCAGAGGCTAGCCCATGGTTGCTTGGGTTTTCTCAGGACTCCAATTCACATAAAGAATCCAAACCCCACAGTCAGTTGACCTCAAATTGAAGAAGTGGAGCAGTATTAATGTGAGGCCTATTTGATCTCTCCTGGTTCACAAGAAGGGTGTCCATGCCACCCTGAATTAGGCAATTTAGGTGCAAGAGAGCTTATTTTGGACACGGACTTGAGCTGTGCCCCTCATGGAAAACTCTAGCCAGAGGTTATTATGTGTGTCTATATGGAAGAAGATGAGCGCCAAGTTGGAGTGTTTTAATTTAAATTGTGGTCATTTGGGTGGCGGTTAGAAGAGATGACTTGGTCCACATGTGCTTGAACTCTGGTGTGATTCCCTTAGAGACTGAGTTCTGCAACTGAACTCAGAGAAGTATTGCCATGAATAGTGTTGAGATTTTAGGAAGCCAGGCATGAGTGTCGCCCTTGGAAACTGAGTTCTAGGCCCAGGGTGGCTTTCCACAGAGCACTGGGCCTCTCAGCCAGGATACCGCATGATTTTATTCTGAAAGACTTGGCACCCATCGTTGAGAGTCAAAACTCATATGGACCTCACATTGTAGAGCTAAATGAGCTAAACATCATGTGATCTTTTCACCACTCTTTGGGAAGCCTTACCTGTGAGTGTTCTCCAGAGCTTTCATTGAAATGAGCTTCCTAACCATTTAATGGTTCCTGAATGAATTGAAACTCACAGTGCCTCCAACTTCATCCTTGAAAAATGGCTAGATAAATACCATGAAATTTTTGAAATTCCCATCACCAGGTGGCACTGGAGAACCTTTGGATGACCTGTTGCTGATCATGAATGTTCCAGACAGTGTCTTGTTTTACTGGGTTTCATGTAAATGGTGTAGAACAGAGATGTCAGTAAGTTGGACTCTGTTGAGTAGTGGGCCTAGAGCAGTGTTGGGCAGGTATATGATAAAACATCTGTGTGGGGCCATTTGGATCTGCCATTGGCTTCCAAATGGCTTGTGACTGACATGGCGCAGCCAGCAGAACCTTCCGTGTAAAGGCAACTTGTTATATGGAGAGATTTCAGGACATTGTTCAGAATCAGGTTGCTATGGTCAAGGGGTCAAGCTATGTGGGATAGAAGCCTGGTTCTTGTATCATCCTGCAGACCCTGACCCACCACACGTGACAGAACTCCCTCTTGCACTTTGTCCCAGTTGAACTCCTTGTATTTTGTGAAGCAAATACCAAACTCCCAGTGCAGCAGGAAGAAACACCACGAAATGGAGGATGACCATATGGCTTCACAGTCCACACGGGGAGACACTAAGCCCCCAGTGGCCAAAGTTTACCTACAAAGAGAGAATTCAGCACTGCTGCCTCGTGTTCATTGTAAAATAAGAAACTTTGTCCTCCTGGTCACAGAGATGCAGACCCAGCTTAGAGGGTCTCACTACAAAGGAAGCTTAACTCATGACAACAACCTATATTTCAGTGCCCAACCTCAGTGGCAGTTTCTCAAAAAGTTTTAGGCAAGCAGAGCTCCATGTTTGTGGAGTGTGTACCCTGTCCTTATTTTTGGAAACTCCTATACCACCTCCAAGTTTGTGCACTCTTGAGCATTTTCCATTCCAGAAATGTAATCACAGATTTTGTAACTCTTCTTCTCTAATTGTGTCTTACTTGGGGCGAAGGTAATGTCAAGGCATGGTTCTGGATGAGAGTGGGAAGATTTGTTGTAGCACATATTTGCATACACATTGGATTTATTTTCCTATTTTCCATTCGAAATTCTGAATCCCTGACACTAACCCATATTCTACTAGACTCTGACTACTAATCCTAATATGATGGAGAAAAATAACCCAAACAGTACATAAGTACATGCAGTTCAGAGTTCGACTTGCCTTTTGCATGATAAAGGGTAGGTGTTATAAATCTAGTCAATTTTTAATTGAAATAGTTCTCCATGTGTTTTCAAAGGTAACAAATATGTGAATTACTGTCTCCCATTCTCTGGAGCCTATTCAGCACATGTATTTTTATATGCACAAATAGAATCCTGCATGGAATCACACGTACATTCTTATCACACGTACTTAGCAGATACAAAGTGTGAGAAGTGATCACTCCTCCTAAACCCTGTTGGAACTGAAAATTCAACCTATGGGTGAGCTTCCCACTAGAACAACATTATACATAAACCCATGTTCAGTAAAATGAATGTTTTTGCATCTTTATGATATATATTTCATGATGAATTTCGATTGGCATATATATTGCTACTTATTAATGTCTATGTTTGTGTGTGTGTGTGTGTGTGTGTGTGTGTGTGTGTGTGTGTATATATATATATATATATTTATACTCTCCAGATTTTTAAAAATATGAAATATATGTGTCTTATATACAATCCCTAAATTCATTCATGTTCATGTATGTGGATTAATAATCAACTTTTCACAAGATTATTCTTAGTAATATTCATCCACCCGAAATACATATTTGTTTCCTAGTACTGAAACTAACTTCAGTGAAAGGTGCATACAAATCCTAATATGTCTACATTAAATGACCCAGTTTAACATCAATGCATGTAGGTTACTATGGAACATGATGTGTATTTTGACGTTAATTTTTATTCCACACTGGTACATTGCTATTTCTTCAGTTTATGTACATCATAGAATATATATTTGATTCACTAGTTAGAAAATTTATAGGCATTTGTTTCACTTTCAATCACTTCTTGCTCCAGAACACATGTATTCCTCTATGTTTCTTGACTGGTCTATTCATGAGACTTTTTTCCAAATATATTATTTTCGATTTCCATAATCAATTTTGAAACAAAACTCACAAACCCTTCATGATAAACCATAACCCTAAGATGATCATTAGATATATAACTGGTTGGAATGAATGATTGTATATCAATATAAGATTTTTCATATTTTCAGATATCAATTCAATCCACCATTTAAAGTGGAACGAGTTATATTACTTATTCACAGTTGGTCTATTCATGCATTATCTCTATATTCATAGACACCGGGTACACCTGTTTGTACCCCAAATACTAATTTTTAAGTCTTCAAATATTGCTCCCAAAAATGGTGGAAGAAATACTTATGTCACCCGATCTATATATACATTTTATCACAGTAATATTCTGGACACAAAATTCAAAGGTCAAACTTATATTTGTACCAAAGCCTAAATGGAAAGTGAACATGGATTACTAAAAACATCAATGTCCAATTTGCCTAATGCTCTCAAATATCAATCCTATTGATGACTACATATTCGTTTCTTCCTAAGATTATATATTCAAACTCAACCCTGTTGAAAATGTCTAACCCTATCACACACTTTATGCTTTGCTTGATTTCCTAATGTCTCTATTGATATCTGCTTTCCTACATGTTTTCCCCAGTTCATCATTGTGACTGACTCTTCACATGTACTGACATTTACATACACTCTCTACCCGAAACCCTATTGCTAAAGAACTTTTGGTCCAAATCCTATACTCACTCTTCTTTCTAAACCTAGCGACTACCTTCCTAATCCTACCAACTATCGCTTTTTGACTGGATGTTCTCTTCAACATTCAATCATCCAAAGTACAAGGTCCGATGCCAGTGTATATTGATTTATTTGAGACATCTGTGCAGCACATAACTCAAAGCTAAGTATCCCACTCAAGTCCCCAATGCCCTTCTGGGCTTCAAATCTTACCTAGATTTCTGCTTTCATGGTTATATTTCACATATATACTCTTGTAAATATCGCAGGTTGCCAATGCCATTATTCATCCTGCAGAATGATTCATAACCCAAATCGAACCTATTATTAACCCTAACCATACACTCTTCCTTCAATACAACTTACAGAAGAGCAGGGACAGAGTGGGTCTTACAATATAGGAATGTAGATGATTTTCCACCTGCTGAGAACCTAAAAGATCCATGGAGACATGATCCTTGGAGAATATGTAGGCAGCTATGTAGGACCTGAGAGAGCAATAGTCATCTTCCGTGGCAAACAACCTGGTCAGGATGAATTGATGTGTCTGAATCAGCCTCTGCCTTCTTAAAGTAGAGAAGATGGACCTATGCAGGCCTGTGTGGAGAGCTGTTCCCGGGTGCCTATGGTTGATATACCATTCTAACTTCTGAATGTGTCACAGGATTTTGGGGCAGCCTCCATCTCATGGGAACCTTGGAAGCAACTGTTAGGACAAAGTGGTTACCAAGGCAGTGACCATATTCAGTTCCTGAAAGAAGTGACCTCACTTCACTTCCTTGGTGATGGAATTCTCTGAACTTGGGATCCAGGAAGCCAGGCACCCAGAGTCAGTCTCACTCCGAGTCCCAGTGGGCTAACTTGTTTGCTTTTCCCAAAGACATAGTCAGTCTTTCTTGGTACCTACTGATGTGAGGATGGCCAAATTCCAGCAGAGTTCGGAAGAGGGGCCTTTCCTGAGAAAGTAGGTAGTGGCGAACCACTGGCTCCTGACAACTTCACAGAATTGGCCAAGGAGACCAGATCTGAAACAGGACAGGTCATTTTTTGGGGAACGTAATATGGCCCACCAGTCAGAAGACACTCCGGATAATCACAGACCTACTTGGGGGAAAGAATCGCCTTTGCCATTGTAGGTGTGAGTTTGTGGTTTTTTCTGATGTTCTGAGAATAGCTAGGAAAGGTGGTTTGTTTGGTTTGGAGTGGACTATTTCTAGTAAGTCCTTTGACATGGTGAGTGTTTCTATGTCTGTGTATCCCACTGTATCCGTTGTTTTAGACATTAGAAAAGAGAATGCATCAATGGAAGCGTTGTCTCTAGTTGAAAGCTTCCCCGCATTCTTACTGCCCAATTGATGAATGGACTGCAGCTTGCCTTATGGATGGGCAACATCTACTATCTTCTTAAGTTCCTGTTTTCTTCGTGTTTTCCAGCCACTCTCCAGAGTAGGCTCATGGTTTTGAGTCCCAGATATGTAACACCACAAGGCTCTGTGACATGGCCATGTACTGGATAGCTTAAGGGAATGGGAGCATCTCAGAAAACTCAGATATCAGTGTGACCAGTAATGTCTCAGTGGAGAAACCCTTCTTTGGGCCATTTGCTTACTTCTGTTTCTATGATCCTGAATGTCAGGAAAGTCTTTGCCTCAGGCCACCCGTTAAGAAGACTGTTTTCATATGGAAATGAATGGACATCACCTGTGGCTCTTTGCTTAATTGCTTTGGAATGGAATGTGTCTGAATCAGCCTCTTGTCCTTGAATGAGGTTGTGGCTTAGATTCTCAGCACCTGATGGATCTAAAGAAAGATCCCATGTGGTTCCAAAACCAAAATGACCAAAAGAGAAGTCATTGTGGATGAATATTTTTGCCTTCTTGTTTTAGGTTCCTGACCTCCATCAAGTGAGAATAGGGATCCTTTGGGTCAAATGAGTCTTTGAAATCCCTGCAGAGGCTAGCCCATATGTGCTTGGGTTTTCTCATGACTCCAAATCACATCACGAATTTATTGGCTTCAGCCAGTAGGCCTCAAATTGGAGAAGCGGAACACTTTAACAGCAGGAATATTTGATCACTCCTGGTTCACAGGAATAGTGTTCAGGCCACCATGTTTTTAGGCAAATGAGGGGCAAGTGAGCTTATTTTGGACACTACCTTGTGCTCATTGAAACCTCCAGCTAGAGGTTATGATGAGTGTCTACAAGGAAGAAGATTAGGGCCCTGTGAGAGTGATTTTATTTTAATTTTGGTCATTTTTGTGGCAGTTGGAAGGGATGACTGGGTCCACCGGGGCTTGAAACCTGGTATGATTTACCCTTAGAGCCTGAGTTCTGGAACTGATCTCAGAGAAGTATTGCCATGAATTGTGTTGGGATTTTAGGAGGCCACGCATGAGACTCACTCTTGGAAAATGAGATCTAGGCCCAGGGTGGCTTTCCACAGAGGCCTGGGAATCTCAGCCAGGATATCACATGATTTTATTCTGAAAGACTTGGTAGCCATAGTTGAGAGTCAAAACACACATGGACCTCACATTGTAGACGTCAATTGGCCTGTCTTCATGTGACCTGTTGGCAACTCTTTGAGAAGCCTTGACTTTAAAGTTCTCCAGAGCATTCATTGAAATGAGCTTTCTCAACACTTAATGGTTCCTGAATGAATTGAAACCCACAGTGCCTCTAACTTCATCCTTGAAAAATTGCTAGATAAATACCATAAAAGTTTTGAAATTCCCATGACCAGGTGGCACTGCAGAAACTTTGGATGTCCTGTTGCTGATCATGTGTATACCAGACAGTGCCTTGTTTGACTGGGTTTCATGAAAATGGTGTAGAATACGAGATGCCAGGAATTTGGAGCCTGGTGAGTAGTGGGCCTAGAGTAGTGGTGGGCATGTGTGTGATGAAACATCAAGGTGGGGCCATGTGGATCGGCTATCGGCTTACAAATGGCTTGTGACTGATATGGTGCAGCCCCCATTCCCTTGTAGGTAAAGGCATCTTGTTATGTGGAGAGGTTTCAGGGCAATGTTCATAATCAGGTTGCTATGGTTATTGGGACAAGCTATGTGGGATAGAAGCCTGGTTGGTACATTCTCCTGCAGACGCTAACCCACCCCAAGTGACAGAAAACCCTCCAGCACTGTATCCCAGATGAACTTCTTATATTGTGTGAAGCAAGTACCAAATTCCCAGTGTAGCAGCAAGACACACCACGAAAAGTGGAGGATGATCAAATGTCTTCACAGTCCCCACTGGGAGACACTTAGCCTCCAGTGGACACAGTTTACCTACAAAGAGAAAATTGAGCACTGCTGCATCATGTTCATTGGAAAATAAGAAATCATGTCTTCCAGGTCACATAGATGCAGACCCAGCTTTGATGGTCTCACTACAAAGGAAGCCAAAGCTCATGACAACAACATATATTTCATGTGCCCAACCTCAGAGGCAGTATTCCAAGAAGACTTAGGCCAGCAGAGCTCTTTGTTTCTGGAGTGTTTACCCTGTTCTTTACTTTTGGAAACGCCTCTACCACCTCCAAGGTTGTGAACTCCCGAGCATATTCCATTCCATATAAGTGTTCATAGATTTTCACACTTTTCTACTATAATTGTGTCTTACTTGGGTGAAGGTAATGTCAAGGCATTGTTCTGGATGTGAGTGAGAAGATTTTTGTGTAGCACATATTTACATACGCATTGGATTCATTTTTCAATTTTCCATTTGAAATACTGAATCCCTGACACTAACCCATACCCTACTAGACTCTGACTAATGATCCTAATATGATGGTGAAAAATAACCCAAAAAAATAGAAATACAAGCAGTTCAGAGGAGGCATGGTGTATAGTTGGAATTGCCTTTTGCATTATATTTTGTAGGAGTTATAAATCTAGTCAATTTTTTGTTGAAATAGTTCTACATGTGTTTTTAAAATTAACAAATATATGAATCCCTGTCTCCCTTTCTCTGTAGCCTATTCAGCACATGTATTTTTATATGCACTTATAGAATCCTACCTGATATCACTCGTATACACTTGTGAGGTGGCTGAATTGGCAGATGCAAATTGAGAGAAGAGATCACTCCTCCTAAACGCTGTTGGAACTGAAAATTCAACCTATGGGTGAGCTTCCTAGTTGAATAACATTATACATAATTTCATGTTCAGTAAAATTAATATTTTTCAATCTGTGGATTATATATATTTCATGATGAATTTCTATTGGCATATATATCGCTACTTTTTTTTATTGGTTGCTCAAAACATTACAAAGCTCTTGACATATCATATTTCATACATTAGATTCAAGTGGGTTATGAACTCCCATTTTTACTCCAAATACAGATTGCAGAATCACATCAGTTACACATCCATATTTTTACATAATGCCCTATTAGTTACTGTTGTATTCTGCTACCTTTCCTATACTCTACTATCCCCCCTCCCTTGTCTTCCCATCTTTTCTCTCTACCATACCTACTGTAATTCATTTCTCTCCTTGTTTATTTTCCCACAACCTCTTATATGTAATTTTGTGTAACAATAAGTGTCTCTCTCCATTATCATGCAATTTCCCTCTTCTCTCCCTTTCCCTCCCACCTCATGTTTCTGCTTAATGTTAATCTTTTCTTCATGCTCTTCCTCCCTGCTCTGTTCTTAGTTGCTCTCATTATATCAAAGAAGACATTTGGTATTTGTTTTTTAGGGATTGGCTAGATTCACTAAGCATAATCTGCTCTAGTGCCATGCATTTCCCTGCAAATTCCATGATTTTGTCATATTTTAGTGCTGCGTAATCCTCCATAATATATAAAAGTCACATTTTTTTTATTCATTCATCTATTGAAGGTCATCTGGGTTGGTTCCACAGTGTAGAAATTGTGAATTGTGCTGCTATGAAAATCGATGTGGCAGTATCCCTGTAGTACGCTCTTTTAAGGTCTTCAGGGAATAGTCCAAGAAGGGCAATAGCTGGGTCAAATGGTGCTTCCATTCCAAACTTTCACAGGAGTCTCCATACTGCTTTCCAAATTGGCTGCACCAGTTTCAGTCCCACCAGCAATGTAAAAGAGTACCCTTTTCCCCACATCCTCGCCAGCACTTGTTGTTGTTTGACTTCATTATGGCTGCCAATCTCACTGGATTGAGATGGTATTTTAGGGTGGTTTTTATTTGCATTTCTCTTACTGCTAGAAATGGAGAGCATTTTTTCATGTACTTGTTAATTGATTCTATGTCCTCCTCTGAGAAGTTTCTGTTCAGGTCCTTGGCCCATTGGGTTATTGGTTATATTATTGTCTAATTTTCTGAGTTCTTTGTATACTTTGTATACTCTAGATATTAGGGCTCCATGTGAAGGGTGAGGACTAAAAATTTGTTCCCATGATGTAGGCTCCATATTTACCTCTCTTATTGTTTCTCTTTCTGAGAAAAAAAAATTCAGTTTAAGTAAGTCCCATTTCTTGATTCTTGTTATTAACTCTTGTTCTATGGGTGTCCTATTAAGGAATTTGGAGCCTGACCACACAATATGTAGATCTGAGCCAACTTTTTCTTCTATCAGACGTAGAGACTCTGATTTGAATCTAGCTCCTTGATCCACTTTGAGTTAACTTTTGTGCAGGGCGAGAGGAGGGGATTCAGTTTCATTTTGTTGCATATGGATTTCCAGTTTACCCAACACCATTTGATGAAGATGCCATCCTTCCTCCATTGCAGGCCATTAGCTCTTTTATCAAATATAAGATAGTTGTAGCTTTTTGGATTAGTCTCTGTGTCCTCCATTCTGTACCATTGGTCCACCCGCCTGTTTTGGTACCAGTACCATGCTGTTTTTATTATGATTGCTCTGTAATATAGTTTGAAATCTGGTATCGCTATACTGCCTGATTCACACTTCCTGCTTCGAATTGCTTTTGCTATTCTGGGTCTTTTATTTTTCTATTCGAATTTCATGATTGCTTTATCTATTTCTACAAAAAATTCCTTTGGGATTTTGATTGGCATTGCATTAAACCTATAGAGAACTTTTGGTAATATCGCCATATTGATGATGTTAGTTCTGCCTATCCATGAAAGGGGTATATTTTTCGATCTTCTAAGATCTTATTCTATTTCTCTTTTTAGGGTTCTGTAGTTTGCATTATATAAATCTTTCACCTCTTTCGTTAGGTTGATTCCCAAGTATTTAATTATTTTGAAGAAATTGGGAATGCAGTGTTTGGACTCATTTTTGTTTCAGAAGTTTTGTCGCTAATATACAGAAATGCCTTTGATTTATGCATGTTGATTTTGTATCCTGCCACATTGCTGCATTCATTTATTAGTTCTAGTAGTTTTTTCTGTAGACCCTTTTGGGTCTTCTATGTATAGAATCATGTCATCTGCAAATAGTGATAATTTAAGTTCTTCTTTTCCTATTTTTATGCCTTTAATATCTTTCATCTCTCTAATTGCTCTGGCCAGTTTTTCGAGAAATATATTGAATGGAAGTGGTGATAGAGGACATCCCTGTCTTGTTCCAGATTTTAAAGCGAATGCCTTCAATTTTTCTCCATTCAGAATGATGCTAGCCTGAGGCTTAACATAGATAGCTTTTACAATGTCGAGGTAAGTTTCTGTTATCCCTAGTTTTTAAAATGTTTTGAACATAAAGGAATGCTCTACTTTGTTGAATGGTTTTTCTGCGTCTATCGAGATGATCATATGGTTCTTATCTTTAAGTCCAATGATGTTGTGAATAACATTTATTGATTTCCATATATTGAACCCTCCTTGCATCCCAGGGATGAATCCTAGTTGATCATGGTGCACAATTTTATTGATGTGCCTTTGTATCCAATTCACCAGAATTTTAATGAGGATTCTTGCATCTAGGTTCATCAGAGATATTGGTCTGTAGTTTTCTTTCTTTGAGGTGTCTTTGTCTGGTTTCAGAATCAGGGTGATGTTGGCCTCATAAAATGAATTTGGCAGAGCTCCCAGTTTTTCTATTTTCTGAATAACTAGAAAAGTATTGGTATTAATTCTTCTTTAAAGGTTTTGTAAAACTCTGCTGTATACCCATCCGGTCCTGGGCTTTTCTTGGTTGGTAGTCTTTTGATTGCTTCTTCTACTTCATCCATTGATATTGGTCTGTTTAAATTGTGTGTTCCCTTATGACTCAGTCTGGGCAAATCATATGACATAAGAAATTTATCGATGTCTTCACTATTTTCTATTTTATTGGAATACAGTTTTCCAAATAATTTCTAATTTTCTTCTGTATTTATGTTGCATCTGTTGTGATATTGCCTTTTTCATCCCGTATGTTAGTAATTTGAGTTCTCTGTCTTCTTCTCTTCGTTAGCATGGCTAAGGGTCTGTCAATCTTATTTATCTTTTCGAAGAACCAACTTTTAGTTTTGTTAATTTTTTCAATAGTTTCTTTTGTTTCAATTTCGCTCTGATTTTAATTATTTCTTGCCTTCTGCTACATTTGCTGTTGTTTTGCTCTTCCTTTTCTAGGGCTTTGAGATAAAGTGTGAGCTCATTTATTTGTTTTTTTTTTTCTTTTTTTGAGGAATGACCTCCAGGCGATGAATTTACCTCTTAAAACTTCTTTCATTGTGTCCCATATAATCTGATATGCTGTGTCTGTATTTTCATTTATCTCTAAGAATTTTATTATTTCCTCCTTTATGTCTTCTGTAACCCATTGATCATTCAGTAACATATTGTTCATTTTGTAGGTGATGTATGGTTTTTTCTTTTTCCTTTTATCATTGGTTTCCAGTTTCATTCCATTATGATCACAAAAAATTCATGGTATTATCTCCTCCCCTTTATATTTACTGAGGGTTGCCCTATGGCATAACATATGGTCTATTTTTGAGAAGGATCCATGTGCTGCTGAGAAAAAAGTATATCCACTTGATGATGGTTGATATATTCTATATATGTCAGTTAAGTCTAGGGTATTGATTGTGATTTTGAGTTCTATAGTTTCTTTATTCAACTTTTGTTTGGAGGATCTGTCCAATGGTGAGAGAGGTGAGTTGAAGTCACCCATAATTATTGTATTGTGGTCTATTTGATTCTTGAACTTGAGGAGAATTTGTTTTATGAACGTCGCAGCACCATTATTTGCTGCGTGAATATTGATAATTGTTATGTCTTGTCAGTGAATGATTTCTGTTAACAGTATATAATGTCCTTCCTTATCCCTTTTGATTAAATTAGTCTTGAGGTCGATTTTATTCGATAGGAGGATGGCCACCCCTGCTTGCTTACGAGGACTGTTTGCATGGTATACATTTTCCCAATCTTTCACCTTCAGCTTGTGTATGTCTTTTCCATTCAGATGTGTCGCCTGGAGGCAACATATTGTTGGATTTGTTTTTTTTTTTAATTCAAGTTACAAGCCTATGTCACTTTATTGGAGAGTTTAAGCCATTAACGTTTAGAGTTACTATTGATATATGGTTTGTACTGCCACCCATGTTTGCTTATATCTTTTTTTTAAATTAGTTTGTTTCTCCATGATTAGCTTTTCCCCGCCCTCTGTCATTACTGAGGCACTTCCCACTGATGGTTTTCGTTGTTGATTTTCATTTCTTCCTCGTGTAGTGTTTTGCTCAAGATGCTTTCCAATGCTGGTTTTCTGGCTGCAAATTCTTTTAGCTTTTGTTTATCATGAAATATTTTTATTTCGTTGTCTTACAATAAGCTTAATTTTGCTGGATACATAATTCTTGGTTGGCATCCATTGTCTTTCAGTGTTTGAAATACGTTGTTCCAGGATCTTCTCACTTCCAGCATCTGTGATAAAAAAATCCATTGTTAACCTTTTTGGTTTACCCCTGATTGTAATCTGCCTCCTTTCTCTGGTAGCTTTTAATATTTTCTCTTTGTTTTGTATATTGGATATCTTTATAACAATGTGTCTTGGCATTGGTCTACTGTGATTTTGTGTGCTCAGTGTCCTGTAAGCATCTACAATTTGTTTATCTGTTTCCATTTTTATTTCTGGAAAGTTTTCTCTAATTATTTCATTCAGCAGGTTACTCATTCCCTTGGTTTGAATCTCTGTACCTTCCTCTTTCCGGATGACTCATAAGTTTGTTTTTTTATGTTATCCCATATCTCTTGGATGTTTTCTCATAATTTTTTACAGCATTTCTTTCTTGGCTAGAGTTTTTTTTCAAGATGATATATTTTGTCTTCATTATCTGACATTCTGTCTTCTACTTGCTCCACTCTGTTAGTGATACTCTCAATTGAGTTTTTAATTTGGTTTATCATTTCCTTCATTTCTAGAATTATTGTTTGATTTTTCTAATAATCTCTATCTCCTGATAAAGATGCTTAATTTCTTATTTTATCTGTTTATGTAATTCATTTTCAATGCGTTCTTTCACTGTTTTTGTTGTCTCGTATCCTCTTTAAGGTTCCATTCCATCTGTCTAAGGTATTCCTTGAGTTCTTTATATGACCATTTTTCTGATGACTCTAGATGCTCTTGAATATTTAGGCTGTGCTTCATTGTTTGTACTTTTTTTCTTCCTTGCTTTTTTATGCTGCTCATGTTACTTCTTGTTCTGTTTGACTACTGAGTTACTGCTTACTCTTATAAATTTATTTGATGCTTGGAAGGAAAGATATTAGAAGGGAAGGGAAGAAGTCACTAAGGAGAATGAGAGTAGGCAGGTAGAATTCAAAGAAGGGGGTATAAGAAAATTGAAAAGAAATGAAAAGATAAAAGAAAAAAAATAGAAAATAAAGAAAATTTTAAGTAATAATGATAATTTAAAAATGAAAATTAAAATTTAAAATAATAATAATAATAATAAAATGAAAAATTAAAAAAATAAAAACATTAAAAAAGTTAAAGAACAAAAACAAAAATGAAAATCAAAGAAAAAGAAAAACATAGAAATAAAATAATAATATTAATACATGCAGTCCTAGAGTTCAATTTACTTCTCTTCCAGTAGGTGGAACTGTGTGCACTGGGCCAAGATTCTCCTCTCAATAAGTGGGAACCAATCACTGTGCAGCAGCTCTTCCTCTCAGACTGGGCGAGTCTCCAATCCTTAGTGCCTAGGGCCTTCTCTTGTGCTTCCTCAAGCCAGGCCCCGCTCACCTTTGACGCTCACCACAATACTGGTTACATGCCAGGCCTCTGCTCCTGGTAGCCCTGTTTTAATGAACGCCTGGGCACACTCTCTCTGTTTGCCTCCCTCAGACCCTAAGTTTGTAGTGCTTTGGCCTGAGAACCCCCAGCGAATTTTCTTGTCCTCCGGGAGCCATGCCCCCGGTAGGTGGTGTAAGAGACCTCAATTGTCAGCACTGGTGGGAGTGGTAGCCGGGAATTCCACGCCGCGATTCCCAAGCCAATCCTGATTCCCTAGGTCTGGCTATCGAGCTCCTGGGAGAGCTGGGAGGGGCCATTACGGCAGAGCTGGGAAGGGCCCTTGAGGTTTCCCCGTGGTTTTGAGAGAGATGGCAATGGGATTACACACTTGTCGCGTTGGTTTCAATGAAGTTATCTCCTCCGCCTGTAATGTCAGTTCTCTGCCATGGTGGTATCCCATTAAAATGGTGACCGTTCGTTCCCTTTTCTGGGTGACCAATGCAACAGGTGGGTCCTGACTATCTCTCCCAAGCCCCATTTCAATCCTGTGGCCACTGCCTATGAAGGCTCAGTTGTCTTTTAACTCTGTCAATTCAAAAAGCCCGACCAGTTATTTCAGCGGGAATGTTAGTGCTGAGTCACAAAAACCAGACGAATCTAAGCTTGAATGCAGCCAATCCGGGTTCTGTGTGTGTTCTGAGGGGCTCAGACTGTTCGCCCCAGATTCACAACAGGTCAACATTGCCTAGTGATTCTGAGCAAACAGCATTTAGACAGTTTACGACTCCCTATGCCCGTGTAGCTGAAGAGATCATAGACTTGATTTCTCCATACCTGCCTTCATAATGGATCTCCTGTATTGCTACTTTTTAATATCTGTGCATGTGCGTGTGTGTGTGTGTATATATATATATATATATATATATATATATATATATATATATATACTCTCCAGATTTTTCAAAATATGAAATATGAAATATATGTGTCTTATTATACACTCCCTAAATTCATTCATATTCATATCTGTGATTTATAATCAACTTTCAACAAGATAATTCTCAGAAATAATCATCCACCTGCAATACATATTGTTTCCTAGTACTGAAAACTAAATTCAGTGAATGGTGCATACAAACCCTAATATTTCTACAGTTACTTAGCCAGTTTAAAATGAATGTAAGTAGATTACTAGGGGACATGATGTGTATTTTGACTTTCATTTTTATTCAACACTTGTAGGTTACTATGTCTTCAGTTTATGCACATCATAGTATATATATTTCAGTCACAAATTAGAAAATTTATAGGCATTTGTTTCACGATCAATCACTTCCTGATTCAGAACACATGCATTCCTCCATGTTTCTTGACTGGTCTTTTCATGAGACTTCTTTCCAAACACATTATTTTCATTTAACATCATCACTTATAAAGCAAAACTCAAACACCATTCATCATAAACCATAATCCTAATATTACCATTAGAAATATA
The DNA here is from genome assembly GCF_048772815.1 of Callospermophilus lateralis. Classification (NCBI taxonomy): domain Eukaryota; kingdom Metazoa; phylum Chordata; class Mammalia; order Rodentia; family Sciuridae; genus Callospermophilus; species Callospermophilus lateralis. Next base: position 239,870 of record NW_027512771.1, read on the forward strand.
ACTGGTTGGAATGAATGATTGTATATCAATATAAGATTTCTTATATATTTTCACATATCAATTCAATCCATTATTTAAAGTGGAATCAGTTATGTTATTTATTCATAGTATGGTCTATTCATGCATTATCTCTATATTCATAGAAACAGGTTACACCTCTTTGTGCCCCTAATACTAATGTATACATCTTCAAATTATTGCTCCCAGAAATGGTGAAAGAAATACCATGTCACCTGATCTACATATACATTTTATCACAGTAATATTCTGAACAAAAAAAAATAAAATGTCACACTTATGATTGTACCAAAGCCTAAAAGGAAAGTGAATGTTGATAACTAATAACATCCATGTCCAGGTTGCCTAATGCTCTCAAATGTCATTCCCATTCGTGACGACATATTTGTTTTTTCCTATGATTATATATTCAAACTCAAGCCTGTTGAAAATGTCTAATCCTATCACTCACTTTATACATTGCCTGATTTCGTAATGTCTCTATTGACACCTGCTTTCCTACATATTTTCCCCAGTTCATCATTTTCCCTGACTCTTCACATGTGCTGACATTTCCATTCACTCTCTAAACAAAACCCTATTGCTAAAGAAGCTTTTTATTCCAAATAATATACTCACTCTTCTTCCTAAACCTACTGACTATCTTCCTAATCCTACCGACTATCCCTTTTTGACTGGATGTTCCCTTCTACATTCAATCATCCAAGGTACTAGGTCCTATGCCATTGTATTTCGATTTAACTGAGACAATTGTACAGAACATAATTCAACACTAAGTATCCAAACCAAGGGCCCAATGCCCTTCTGGGCTTCAAATCTTTCTTAGATTCCCGTTTTCATACATATATTTCACCTATATATTCTTATAAATATCACAGGTTCCCAATTCCATTATTCATCCTGCAGAATGATTCCTAACCCAAATCGAAAATATTATTATCCCTAACCATACACTAACTTTGCAGGAGAGCAGAAACAGTGTGGGTATTAAACTACAGGAATCTAGGGGATCTTCACCTGCTGAGAAACTCAAATGTTCATGCAGAAATGATCCCTGGTGAAGATGAAGTCAGCTATGAAGTAACTCAGAAAGCAAAAGTCATCTTCCATGGCAATCATCCTGGTCAGGATGAAGGGTTGTGTCTGAATCAGTCTCTCTCTTCTTAATGTATAGAACATGGACCAAACCAGTCCTGTGTGGAAGCTGTTCCCGGGTGCTTATGGTTGATATAACATTCTAACTAGAGAAAGTGTCACATGAAAATCGGAGCAGCCTCCACCTCATGGTACTTTTGGAAGCAACTGTTAGGACAAAGTGGTTGCCAAGGCAGTGACATCATTCAGATCCTGAAGGAAGTGATCTCACCTCACTTCCTTGGTGAGGGAACTCTCTGAACTTGGGATCCAGGAAGCCAGGCACCCAGAGACAGTCCCTGTTCTAGTCTCAGTGGTCTCACATGTTTGGAATTACCAAGGACAGAGTCAGTCTTTCTTGGTACCTACAGATGTGAGGATGGCCAAATGCCAGGAAACCTCTGAAGAGGGGCTTTTCCTGAGAAAGCAGGTAGTGTCTCACCGCTGACTCTTGAGAACTTCACAGAGTTGGCCAAGCAGACATGATCTGAGACAGGAGAGGTCATTTCGGGGGAACATAGTATGGCCCACCAGTCAGAGGACACTCCGGGGAGTCACAGACCTACTAGGGGGAAGGAGGTGCCTTTGTGGGTGTGGGTGTGAGTTTGTGGTTTTGTCTCATGTTCTGAGAATAGGTAGGAATGGCGGTTTGTTTGGTATAGAGTGGAATATTTCTATTAAGTCCTTTGACAAGGCGAGTGTTTCTATGTGTGTGTATCCCACTGAGTCCACTGTTGTAGACATTAGAAAAGACAATGCATCAATGGATGTGTCCTGTCTAGTAGAAAGCTTCCCAGCATTCATCCTGCCCAATTCATGAGTGGACTCTGGCTTGCCTTATGGATGGGCAACACCTACAAGCTTCCTAATTTCCTGTTTTCTCTCTCAATTCTGGCCACTCTCCAGAATAGTATCATGGTTTTGTGTCCAAGATTTGTACCACCTCCAAGATCTGTGACATGACTATGTACTGGATAGCTGAAGGAAATGGCTAGCCTCTCAGAAATCTCAGATATCTGTTGACCAGGAAAGTCTCAGTGGAGAATCCCTGCTTTGGTCCTTTTGCTTACCTATTGTTCTGTTGAATGTCAGGAATTTTTTTGCCTCAAGCCACCACTTTGTGAACCCTGAAGAAAAGAGTTTTCAAATGGAAATGATTGGGCATCACCTGTGGCTCTTTGCTTAATTGCTTAAGATTGGGATATGTCTGAATCAGCCTGTTGGCCCTGTGTGAGGCTGTGGCTTAGATTCTCAGCACCTGATGGATCTAAAGATAAATCCCATGTGTGCATCCAAAACCAAAATGGCAAAAAGATCAGATATTTTTGATGAACTCTCTTGCCTTCCTCTGGTAGGTTCCTGATATCCATCAAGTGAGAATAGGGATCCTTTGGGTCAAATGTGTTCTTCAAAGCCCTGCAGAGGCTAGGCCATAGGTGCTTGATTTTCATGACTCCAATTCACTTAAAGAATCTAAACCCCAAAGCTAGAAGGCCTCAAGTTGGAGAAGCCAAGCAATATTAAAGGCAGGCCTATTTGATCACTCCTGGTTCACAGGAAGAGAGTCCAGGCTACCCTGACTTTAGGCAAATGAGGGGCAGGGAGCTTATTTTGGACACTGTCGAAGGCTGCATCCCTTATGGAAACCTCCAGCCAGAGGATATAATGAGTGTCTATATGGAAGACGATGAGAGCCATGTGAGAGTGTTTTGGTTTTAATTGTGGACATGTGTCTGGCGGTTGGAAGAGATCACTGGGTCCACCTAGGCTTGCACTCTGGTGTGATTCCCCTTAGAGACTGAGTTCTTTATGGATCTCAGAGAATTATTGCCAGGAATTGTGTTGGAATTTTAGATGGGCAGGCATGAGAGTTGCCCTTGGAAAGTGACATCTAAGCCCGAGTTGACTTTCCACAGAGCACAGGGAATCTCAGCCAGGATATCACATGATATTATTCTTAAAGACTTGGCAGCCATATTTGAGAGTCAAAACACACATGGACCATACATTGTAGACCTCAATGGGCCTGGCTTAATCTGACTTTTGGCCACTTTTGGAAGCCTTGCCTGTAAGAATTCTCCAGAGTTTTCATTGAAATGAGCTTCCTCACCATTTAATGGTTTCTGAGTGAATTGAAATCCACAGTGCCTCTAACTTCATCCTTGAAAATTGGCTAGTTCAATACCATGAAATTTTTGAAATTCCCATGACCGGGTAGCACTGGAGAACATTTGGATGTCCTGTTGCTGATCGTGAGTATACAGGACAGTGCCTTGATTGACTGGGTTTTATAAAAATGGTGTAAAACAGAGATTCCAGTAAGTTGGATCCTGCTGAGTAGTTGTACTAGAGCAGTGGTTGGCAGGTGTGTGATAAAACATCTGTGGTGGGGGCATGTGGATCTGCCATTGGCTTCCAAATGGATTGTGACTGACATTTTGCAGTCAGTAGAACCTTATATGTAAAAGCATATTGTTATATGGAGAGGTTTCAGGGCAATGTTCAGAATCAGGTTGCTATGGTCAATGGGGCAAGCTATGTGGGAGAGAAGCCTGGTTGGTGCATTCTCCTGCAGAACCCGACCCACCACACTTGACAGAACTCACTTCAGCACTGTGTCCCAGTTGAACCCTTGTATTTAATGAAGCAATTACCAAACTCCCAGTGCAGCATCAAGAAACACCACGAAAGTGGAGGATGACCAAATGAATTTACAGTCCACATGGGGAGACACCAGTGGCCACATTGTACCTACAAATAGAAAATTCAGCACTGATGCCTCATGTTCATTGGAAAATAAGAAACCATGTCCTCCAGGTCACATAGATGCAGAACCAGATTTGATGGTCTCACTACATATTAAGCTAATGCTTCTGACAACAGCATATATTTCATTGCCCAAACTCAGAGGCAGTTTCTTCAGATGTTAGGCTGGCAGAACTTCATGTTTTTGGAGTGATTACTCTGTCCCTTACTTTTGGAAACTCCTCTACCACTTCCAAATTTGTGAACTTCTGAGCTTTTTCCATTCCACAAATGTATTCACAGATTTTCTAAATCTTCTCCTCTAATTATGTCTTATGTAGGGCGAAGGTAATGTCAAGGTATTGTTCTGAATGAGAGTGGGAAGATATTTGTGTAGCACATATTTGCATACACATTGGATACATTTTCCAATTTTCCATTCAAAATAATGAATCCCTGAAACTAACACATACCCTACTAGACTTTGACTTCTTATCCTAATTTGATGGAGAATAATAACCCAAACAGAATACAAATACAAGAGGTTCACAGGAGGCATGGTGTATAATTGGACTTGCCTTTCGTATGATAAATGGTAGGTGTTATAAATCTAGCGAATTTTAATTGAAATAGTTCTCCATGTGTTTTAAAAGTTAACAAATATGTGATTAACTGTCTCCCTTTCTCTGTAGCCTATTCATCACATGTATTTTTATAAGCACATATAGAATTCTACCTGGTATCAGCCGTACATTTGGTGAGGTGGCTGGCTTGGCAGATACAAATTGTGAGAAGAGATCACTCCTACTTAACGCTGTTGGAACTGAAAATTCAACATATGGGTGAGCTTCTTAGTTGAACAACATAAATCCATGTACATTAAAATGAATATTTTTGGATCTGTGGATGATATATATTTCATGGTGAATTTCAATTCACATACATAATGCTACTTTTTAATGTCTGTGTGTGTGTGTGTCTGTGTATATATATATATATATATATATATATATATATATATATATATATTCACTCTCCAGATTTTTCAAAATATTTAGTATATTTTTCTTTTTATACCCTCCCTAAATTCATTCATATTCATGTATGTGGATTTATAATCATCTTTTCACAAGATTATTCTCAGAAATATTCCTCCACCTGAAATACATATTTTTTTCCTAGTACTGAAAACTAACTTTGGGTGATCACATGATGGCGGCGAATGGAGTGCATTACCCCCATGTACCGCATCACTGTGCGAGAGAATGACGAGTTAGAACGGCTGAAACCTATCTTGTTAGGAATTTCCAATAAATTTGAGGTGCTCCAAAACCTAGTGGAGATATATCCATCTCACGAGGATCAGCTACGGGGGCTCAAACGCGAGTGATTTGTCCGCACGGAGGGTCATGCTGCTTATTCAGCAAATTGCCTTGCAGCTAGAGTCTGTGGCGCGCACTGGGAAACGACGAGATAGCATTGCAAATATACAGTGGTGCGGATTCTATGGGCTCCTGCCAGCTATGCAATTACTGTGCTCAGTGCTGAATTCTGGGATTGAGACGGGGATGGATGCGCTCCAATTCCATTCTCCATACCGGTCAGACCACAGAGGAAGCCAGCGTCCACCATCTTGAAGAGCTGATGTCACCATCCCTGTTTTCGACTGATCGCAGCTCATTCAGCTATAGAACAGGTAATTTCAGGATGTCATTCACCTTTGTCTCGCAGACAAATTACTCAGGCTCAGTGCTAAAGAACCCGCAGAAACTGCATCTTGGAGCCTGCTCCTATTAGAACATACACTGAGCCCAGAGCGGCCAAATTTGGCCTCCCCGAACTGATCTTGCTCAGGGCTAAAGAACCCGTGGAAACTGCTTCCCGGTCCGGGTCTTGCTGAATAATGTGGAGGTAAATATCAACCGAGCCTTCATAGGCAGTGGCAACAGGATTGAGACGGGGCTTGTGAGGGCAAGTCAGGACTCACCCATTGCTTTGGTCACCCAGCAAAGGTAACGAAATGCTGCCTTTTGCATGGGATACCAACATGGCAGAGATCTGATGTCATCAGAAAGCAGCGGAGGAGATAACTTCATTGATACCAGCGGTGACAGAAACAGTTAGTCTCCTGGTAAAGAAAGTGAGTCACAAACACCCGAGTCTCTTTCACTTTGTCATCAAGCCAGAGGGGCTGAGCAGAGCCGCTGCTCATGCTTGGAACAGGCCCAGTGACACACCTGCATGATAATCACTTCACCCCAGTTGGAATAGAGGAAGAGCAGAGCCGCCGCAGGTGCCCAGAACAGGCCCAGTGACCAGCAGGCGTCGTAGTCACGTCACCTCAATTGGAGTAGTTGCAGAGAAGAGCCTTCTCCCGCGCCTAGTACAATCCAAGTGGCCCACCGGCATGGTAGTCACGTCATCCCAATAGGAGTAGGGGCAGAGCAGATTCTTTGCACGTCCCCGGAAAGGGCCCAGCAACCTACCGGCTTGGTAGTCACAACACCCCAATTGGAGTAGCGGCAGAGCAGAGCCACCACCCGCGCCCCCAAGGTAGACAAATCTGCACCCGACCAGCAGAAGAGGCCCAGCGGCCTGTCAGCGCGGCAGACACTTCACCCATTTGGAGTAGGGGCAGAGCAGATCCATCACCCATGCCCGCAAGGTAGGCAAACCTGCGACCGACCACAGAACAGGCCCACCCACCCGCCGGCGTGGTAGTCACGTCACCCCAATTGGAGTAGGGGCAGAGCAGAGCCGCTGCCCGCGCCTCCAACGTAGGCAGACCTGCGACCGATTGGCAGAACACCACAGGGGTCCATGGGTGTTGTAGACACGTCACACCAATTGGAGGAGGGGCTGAGCAGAGCCGCCTCCCGCGCCTGCATGGTAGGCAGACCTGTGACCGATCAGGAGAACAGGCCCAGCGGCCCATCAGCGTGGTAGATAGATCACCCCAATTGGAGGAGCAGTACAGCCACACCCCGCCCCTGCAAGGAAGACTTTTCAAATATACAAGAGCAATATAAATATATAGGGGGAAAATTTCAAAATCACAACAGTTTCACCAAGCAGAAAGAAACGCGAGCCGTATGAAAAGACAAAGAAAAAAGGACCATAAGCAATGCAGGTCAACACAACTTCAGAAGAGGTAATAGCTGCAGCAGATGGAATGTCAGATAAAGAACTCAGGATATACATGCTTCAGATGATCTGGAGTCTCAAGGAAGACATTAGACAGCAAAATCAGACAATGAAAGATCACTTCGACAATGAATTACACAAACAAATCCAAGAAGCAAAAGATCAATTATACAGGGAGATAGAAGTTGTAAAAAATAACAAACAGAAATCCTAGAAATGCAGGAAGCAATAAACCAACTAAAAAACTCAATTGAGAATACTACCATCAGAGTAGAACACTTAGAAGATAGAACATCAGACAATGAAGACAAAGTATTTCAACTTGAAAAGAACATAGACAGCTCAGCAAGACTATTAAGAAACAATGAACAGAACATCCGAGAAATATGGGATAACATAAAGAGACCAAACTTAAGAGTCATTGGGATACAGGAAGGTATAGAGGTCCAAACCAAAAGAATGAGCAATGTAATCAATGAAATAATACGAGAAAACTTCCCAGACTTGAAGAATGAGACAGACTCCCAAGTCCTAGAAGCCAACAGGACGCCGAATGTGCAAAATCATAAGAGATCCACACCTAGACACATTATAATGAAGATACCCAACATACAGAATAAAGAGAGAATTTTAAAAGCTACAAGAGAAAGGAAGCAGATTACATTTAGGGGTAAACCAATCAGGATAACAGCTGATATTTCAACACAGACTCTGAAAGCTAGAAGATCCTTGAAATATATGTTTTGTCAGGAGCTTTAGCTTCATTTCTAGTGAAAGCATCAAAGCTGTGTCTGCATCTATGTAACCTGGAGGACATGGTTTCTTATTTTCCAAAAGACATGAGGCGGCAGTGCTGAATTCACTCTTTGTAGGTAAACTGTGGCCACTTAAGGCTAAGTGCCTCCCGTGTGGACTGTGAAGCCATTTGATCATCCTCCACTTTTCATGGTGGTTCTTGCCGCTGCACTGGGAGTTTGGTATTTGTTTCACTAAATAAAACGAGTTCAACTGAGACCCAGTGCTGGAGGGAGTTCTATCATATGTGGTGGGTGAGGGTCTGCAGGAGAATTCACCAACCAGGATTCTATCCCACATAGATTGCCCCCTTGACCATAGCAACCTGATTCTGAACATTGCCCTGAAAATCTGCATATAAAAAGATGCCTTTACATGGAGAGGTTTCAGACATATAAGTTTCTGCTGGATGCACCATGTCAGTCTCAAGCCCTTTGGAAGCAATGGCTGATCCACATGGCCCCACAAGAGATGTTTTATCACACACCTGCACACCACCGCTCTAGGCCCACTATTCAGTAGGCTACAAGTTACTGGCATTTCTGTTCTACACCATTTTCATGAAACCCAGACAATCAAGGCACTGTCTGGTACACTCATGATGAGCAAAAGGACATCAAAGGTTCTCCAGTGCCACCTGGTCATTGGAATGGCAAAAATTTCATGGTATTTATGTAGCCACTTTTCAAAGATGAAGTTGGAAGCACTGTGGGTTTCAATTCATTCAGGAACCATTAAATGGTGAGGAAGCTCATTTCAATAAAAGCTCTGGAGAACTCTCACAGGCAATTTTTCCCAAGGAGTTGGCTAGATCTCAGTTTACAAGGGCGAATCTCATTAGTGGCCTATTCCACTGCCACACAAATGACCGCAATTGAAACCAAAACACTCCCACATGACCCTCATCTTCTGCCATAGAGACAGTCATCATAACCTCTTCCTGCAGGTTTCCATGAGGGGTACAGCCCAAGACAGTGTCCAAAATAAGCTCACTTACCCCTCAATTGCCTAAAGTCAGGTTGGCCTGGACACCCTTCCTGTGAACCAGGAGTGATCAAATAGGCCTGCCCTTAATACTGCTCTGCTTCTCCATTTTGACTCTTACTGATTGTTGAGTATAAATTCCTCTGTGTGAATTGGAGTCATGAGAAAATCCAAGCACCTATGCATTAGCCTCTGCAGGGCTTTGAAGAACTCATTTTACCCAAATGATATCTATTCTCACTTGATAGAGGTCAGGACTTACAGAGGAAGGCAAGAGACTTCATCCACATTGACTGCTCTTTTGTCCATTTTGGTTTTGGATTCAGAGATGGGATCTTTCTGTAGATCCATCAGTTGCCGAGAATCTAAGCCCCAGCCTCACATAGGGCCAAGGGGCTGATTCAGAAACATCCCTTTTTAAGCAATTAAGCAAAGAGCCACAGGTGATGCCCATTCATTTTCATTTGAAAACTGTTTTCTTCAGGCTTTACAAAGGGGTTACCTGAGGCAAAGAAATTCCTAACATTCAGGGCAACAGAACAATAGGTTAGCAAAAGGCCCAAAGCAGGGTTTCTCCACTGAGACTTTACTGGTCACACTGATATCTGAGTTTTCTGAGATGCTCCCATTGCCTTCAGGTATCCAGTACATGGCCATGTAACAAAGCTTGTAGGCGGTACATATCTTGGACACCAAACCATGAGAGTATTCCGGAGAGTGGCCAGAATTCAGGAAGAAAACTGGAGCTTAGGAAGATAGTAGGTGTTGTCCATTCATAAGGCAAGCTGCAGTCCATTCATCAATTGCGCAGGATGAATGCTGGGAAGCTTTCTACTAGACAGGCACTTCCATTGATGCATTCTCTTTTCAAATGTCAACAACCACAGACACTGTGGGATACACTTTTAGAAACCCTCGCCGTGTCAAACGACTTTCTAGAAACAATCCACTCAAAAACAAACAATCCACTATTCCTACCTATTCTCAGAACAAGTGACAAAACCACAAACTCACACCCACACCCACAAAGCACCTCCTTCCCAGAAGTAGGTCTTTGATTATCCGGAGTTTCCTCTGACTGGTGGGCCATACTATGTTCCCCCGAAATGGCCTGTACTTTCTCAGATCTGGTGTCTTTGCCAGAACAACTACCTGCTTTCTCAGGAAACACCCATCTTCATAGCTTTCTTGGCATTTGGCCATCCTCACATCAGTTGGTACCAATAAAGACTGACTCTGTCCTTGGTAAATACAATCAAGTGTGCCAACTGGGACTGGGACTGGCTCTGGGGGCCTAGCTCCCTGGTTCCCAAGTTCAGAGAGTCCCATTACAAAGGAAGTGAGGTGAGGTCACTTTTTTCAGGAACTGAATGAGGTCACTGCCTTGGCAACCACTTTGCTCTAACAGTTGCTTCTAAGGGTCCCATGAGATGGATGCTGCCCCAATTCCTGTGACATTTTCACAAATTAGAATGGTATATCAAACATAGCCTCCCAGGAACAGCTCTCCACACAGGCTTGATTTGGTCCATCTTCTCTACATTAAGAAGAGAGAGGCTGATTCAGACACAACCCTTCATCCTGACCAGGCTGTTTGCCATGGAAGATGACCTTTGCTCTCTCAGGTTCTTCATACCTGCCTACATGTTTTCCAGGGATAATTTCTGCATGGACCATTGAGGTTCTAAGTAGGTGGAAGATCCCCTCCATCCCTGCATTGTAAGAACAACTCTGTTCCAACTCTTCTGTAATGTTAGATTGAGGGAACAGTGTATGGTTAGGCTTAATAACCAGTTCGATTTGGGTTAGGAATCATTCTATGGGATGTATAATGGTATTGGGTAACTGCAATACTTACAAGAATATATAGGTGAAATATAAGTATGAAAACAGAAATCCAGGTAAGATTTAAAGTCCAGAAAGTCATTGGGTCCTTGATTGGATTACTTAGCTTGAATTACGTTCTGCACAGATATGTCAGATAAATTGATATACAATGGCATAGGAACTTGTACCTTGGATGATTGATTGTAGAAGAGAACATCCCCTCAAACAGAGATAGTCAGTAGGATCAGGAAGATAGTCGGTAAGTATCAGAAGAACAATGAGTATAGGATTTGGACCAAAAGTTATTTAGCAATAGGGTTTCGGTTAGAGAGTGAATTTCAATAACAGCACATGTGAAGGGTCTCTAACAATGATGAAGTGGGGAAAATATGTAGTAATGCAGATATCAATAGATTCATTAGGAAATCAGGCAAAGTATAAAGTGAGTGATAGGATTAGATATTTTCAACAGGGTTGAGGTTGAACATATAATCTTAGAAAGAAACAAATATGTAGTCACCAATAGGATTGACATTTGAGAGCATAAGGCACCCTGGACATGGATGTTTTTAGTAATCCATGTTCACTTTCTATTTAGGATTTGGTAGAATCATAAGTGTGACCTTTGAATTTTGTGTCCAGAATATTACTGTGATGAAATGTATATGTAGATCAGGTGACATGAGTATTTCTTCCACCATTTCTGGAAGCAATATTTTGAAGACGTATAAATTTGTATTGGGGCTACAAAAAGGTGCACCCTGTGTCTATGAATACAGAGGAAATGCATGATTAGACCATACTGTGAATAAATAATAAAACTGGTTTCAACTTGAAATAATAGATTGAAATAAATGTGAAAATATATAGGAAACCTTATATTAATATACAATCATTCATTCCAACCCATTATACATTTAATGGAAATATGAGAATTTTGGTTTATCATGAAAAGTGTGTGAGTTTTGCTTCACATTGATTATGGAAATCGAAAATAATTTGTTTGGAAAGAAGTCTCATGAAAAGACCAGTCAAGAAACCTGGAGGAATACATGTGTTCTGAAGCAGGAAGCGATTGAAAGTGAAACAAATGCCTATAAATTTGCGAAATTGTTGATGAAATATATGTCCTATCATGTCCATAAACTTAAGAAAGAGTAATGTACCAATGTGGAATAAAAATGAACGTCAAAATACACATCATGTCCAATAGAATTCTACATGCATTGATGTTAAACTGGTTCAGTTACTGTAGAAATATTAGGATTTGAAGGCACCAATCACTGTAGTTAGTTTTCAGTACTATTAAACAAATGTGTATTTCAGGTGGATGAATATTTCTGAGAATAATCTTGTGAAAATTTTATTATAAATCCACATACATGAACATGAATGAATTTTGGGACTCTAAATAAGACACATAAATTTCATATTTTGAAAAATCTGGAGAATATATATATATATATATACACACACACACACACACCAAACACACACACAGACTTTAAAATGTAGTAATATATATGCCAATCGAAATTCATCATGAAATATATATCATCCACAAATGCAAAAATATATATTTTACAGAATATGGATATATGTATGATTTTGTTCAACTAGGAAGTTCACCCATAGGTTGAATATTCAGTTCCAAAAGCGTTTATGAGGAGTAATCTCTTCTCACAATTTGTATTTGCTGAGGAAGCCACCTCACAAAAATGTAGGTGTGATACCAGGTAGCTTTCGGTATGTGCATATAAAAATACATATGTTGAATAGGCTACAGAGAAAGGGAGACCGTAATACACATATTTTTAACTTTAAAAACACATGGAGAACTATTTAATTAAAAATTGACTAGATTTATAACACATAAACTTTATCATGCAAAAGGCAAGTCCAAATATACATCATGCCTCCTTTGAACTGCTTGTATTTATATTCTGTTTGTGTTATTTTTCTCCATCATATTAGGATTAGTAGTCAGAGTCTAGTAGGGTATGGGATAGTGTCAGGGATTCTGTATTTTGAATGGAAAATTGGAAATTGTATCGAATGTGTGTGCAAATATGTGCAACCCAAAACTTCCCACTCTGATCCAGAAGAATGCCTTGACATTACCTTCGCTCCAAGTAAGACACAATTAGAGGAGAAGAGTTAGAAAATTTGTGAATACATGTCTGGAATGGAAAATGCTCAGGAGTTCACAAACTTCGAGATGGTAAAGGAGTTTCCAAAAGCAAGGGACATGGTAAACACAACATCAACATGGAGCTCTTCTGGCCTAAAGACTGTTTGAGAAACTGCATGTGAGATTGGGCACTTGAAATATAAGGTGTTGTCAGAAGTTTTAGCTTTCTATTTAGTGAGACCATCAAAGATGGGTCTGCATCTATGTGACCTGGACCACATGTTTTCTTATTTTCCAATGAACCTGAGGCAGCAGTGCTGAATTCTCTTATTATAGGTAAACTGTGGCCACTGGGGGCTTAGTGTCTCCCCATGTCGCTGTGAAGCCATTTGGTCATCCTCCACTTTTCGTGGTGTTTCTTGCTGCTGCACAGTGAGTTTGATATTTGCTTCACAAAATACAAGGAGTTCAACTGGGACACAGTGCTGCAGGGAGGTCTGTCACTTGTGGTGGGTTAGAGTCTGCAGGAGAGTGCACCATCCAGGCTTCTATCACTCATTGCTTGCTACATTGCCCCCTTTTCCATTGAGACCTAATTCTGAACATTGCCCTGAAACCTCTCTATATAACAAGGTGCCTTTACATAAATGGGTCTGCTGGCTGCTGCAAGTCAATCACATGCTATTTTGAAGCCAATGGCAGATCCACATGGCCCCACCACAGATGTTTTGTCACACACCTGCCTACACCTGGTCAAGGCACACTACTCAGAAGGTTCCAACTTACTGGCATCTCTGTTCTATGCCATTTTCATGAAACCCAGTAAACCAAGGCCCAGTCTGGTACACTCATGATGAGCATCAGGAGATCTAACTGTTCTCCAGTGCCACCTGGTCATGGGAATTTTAAAAATTTCATGGTATTTATCTAGCCATTTTTCAAAGATGAATTTGGAGCCACAGTGGGTTTCAATTCATTCATGAACCATTAAATGTTGTGGAAGCTCATTTCAATGAAAGATCTGGAGAACTCTCACAGGCAAGGCTTCCCAAAGAGTGGCCTAAAGGTCACATAAGGCCAGGCCCATTGAGGTCTACAATGTTAGGTCCATGGGTGTTTTGACTCTCAAATATGCCTGCCAAGTCTTTCAGAATAAAATCAGGTTATATCCTGGCTGACATTCTCAGTGCTTTGTGGAAAGCCACCCTGGGCCTAGATCTCAGTTTCCAAGGGCAACTCTAATGCGTGGCCTCCTAAAATCCCAACACAATTCATGTCAATACTTCTCTGAGGTCAGTTCCAGAACTGAGTCTCTAAGATGAATCAAACCCGAGTTAAAGCCCAGGTGGACCCAGTCATCTCTTCCAACAGCCAAATAAATGACCACAATTAAATCCAAAACACTCCCACATTGCCCTCATCTTCTTCCATATAGACACTCATCATTACCTCTGGCTGGAGGTTTCCATGAGGGGTAAAGCACAAGACAGAGTCTGAAATAATCTCCCTTGCCCTCATTTGCCTAAAGTCAGTGTGACCTGGGCACCCTTCCTGTAAACAAGGAGTGATTTAATAGGCCTGCCACTAATACTGTTCTGCTTCTCCAATTTGAGGCCTACTGACTGTCAGGTATAGATTCTTTATGTGATTTGGATTCATTAGAAAACCCAAGCACCTATGGGCTAGCCTCTGCAGGGCTTTGAAAAACTCGATTAATTCAAAGGATCCCCAAATTAACTTGATGGAGGTCAGGAACCTAACAGAGAAAGGCAATAAACTTCATCTACAATGACTGATTTTTTTAGACATTTTGGTTTTGGATGCACACATGGGATCTTTCTTAAGATCCATTAGGCGCTGAATATCTAAGACACAGCCTCACGCACGGCCAAGAGGCTGATTCACACACATATCTCTCAAAGCATTTTAGCAAACAGCCACAGGTGATTCCCATTCATTTCCATTTGAAAACTGTTTTCTTCAGGATTCACAAAGGGGTGGCCTGAGGCAAAGACCTTCCTGACATTCAGGGCAACAGAGGAATAGGGATGCAAAAGGCCCAAAGCAGGTTTTTTCCACTGAGACTTTCCTTGTCACACTGATATCTGAGTTTTCTGAGATGCTCCCTTTCCTTTCAGCTATAGAATACATGGCCATGTCACACAGGTTGGAGGTGGTACATAACTTGGACAAAAAACGATGAGCCTACTCTGGAGAGTGGCCAGATTCAGAAAGAAAACAGGAACTTAGGAAGATAGTACGTGTTGCCCATTGATAAGGCAAGTCACAGTCCATTCATAAATTAGGCAGGATAAATGCTGCAATTCGTTCTACTAGACAGGACACATCCATAGATGAATTCTCTTTTCTAATGAATACAACCACGGACACAGAGAGTTACACAGACATAGAAACTCGCATTGTCAAAGCAATTACTAGACACAGTCCACTCCAAACCTAACAAACTGCCTTTCCTACTTATTCTCAGAACATGAGAAAAAACCACAAACTCACTCCCACACCCACAAAGACACCTCCTTCCCCCAAGTAATTCTTTGACTATCCTGAGTGTCGTCTGACTGGTAGGCCATACTATGTTCCCCCAAATGGCCTGTCCTGTCTCAGATATGGTCTCCTTGGCCAAATCTGTGACGTTGTCAGGAGCCAGAAGTGGGCAAGTACCTTTCTCTCAAGAAAGGCCCCTCTACAAAGCTCTCCTGGCATTTGGCCATCCTCACATCAGTAGGTTCCAGGAAACACTGACTCTGTCCTTGGTAAATCCAAACAAGTGACCTCACTGGGACTGGGACTGGGACTGGCTCTGGTTGCCTGGCTTCTGCATCCCAAGTTCAGAGAGTTCCATCACCAAGGAAGAGAGGTGAGATCACTTACTTCAGGTAGTGAATGAGGACAGTGCCTTGGCAATCACTTTGTCCTAACAGGTGCTTCCAAGAGTCCCATGAGATAGAGGCTGCCCCTACTTCCTGTGACACTTTCACAAGTTAGAATGGTGAATCAACCATAGGCACCCAGGAACAGCTCTCCACACAGGCCTGGTAAGGTCCATTTTCTCTACATTGAGAACAGAGAGGCTCATTCAGATACAACCCTTCATCCTGACCAGGTTGTTTGCAATGGAAGATGAGTTTTGCTCTTTAAGGTCCTTCATAGCTGTTTATATCTTCTCCAGGGATCACATCTGCATGGACCTTTTAGGTTTTCAGCATATGGAAGATCCCCTACATTCCTGTATTGTAAGATCAACACTGTCCCTGGTCTTTTGTTAAGTGAGATTGTGGGAAGAGTGTATGTTTAGGGTTTAATAACATGTTTGATTTGGGTTAGGAATCATTCTGCTGGATGAATAATGGTATTGGGAACCTGTGACATTTATTAAAACATAGACATAAAATATAAGTATGAAAACAGAAATCTAGGTAAGATTTGAAGCTCATAAGGGCATTGAGCTGTTGATTGTGATACTTAGCTTTGAATTATGTTCCGCATATATGTCTCAGATAAATCGATAATCAATGGCATAGGACCTTGTACCTTGGATGATTGAATGAAAAAGAGAACTTCCACTCAAACATGGAAACTCAGTAAGATTAGGAAGATTGTCAGTAGCTTTCAGAAGAAGAGTGAGTACAGGATTTGGACCAAAAATTCTTTATCAATAGGGTTTCGGTTAAAGAGTGAAAGTAAATATCATCACATGTGAAGAGTCACTCACATGGTGAACTGGGGAAAATATTTAGGAAAGCAGACATCAATAGAGACATTAGGAAATCAGGCAAAGTATAAAGTGAGTGATGGGATTAGACATTATTTACTGCATTTAGGTTGAATATATAATCTTAGGAAGAAACAAATAGGTAGTCACCAGTAGGATTGATATTTGAGACTATTAGGCAACCTGAACCTGGATGTTTTTAGTAATCCATGTTCAGTTTCCATTTAGGCTTTGGTACAATCATAAGTGTGACTTTTGCTTTTTGTGTCCAGAATATTACTGTGATACAATGTATATGTAGATAAGGTGACCTGAGTATTTCTTCCACCATTTCTGGGAGCAATATTTTGAAGACGTATAAATTAGTATTCGGGGTACAAACAGGTGTACTCTTTGTCTTTGAATATGGAGAATATGCATGTATAGACCATACTGTGAATAAATAATATAACTGGTTCCAATTTTAAATAATGGATTGAATTGAAATGTGAAAATATACAGGAAATCTTATATTGATATACAACCATTCATTCCAACCCGTTTTACATCTAATGGTAATATGAGGATTATGGTTTATCATGAAGAGTGTGTGAGTTTTGCTTCAAATTGATTATGGAAATTGAAAATAATTTGTTTGGAAAAAAGTCTCATAAAAAGACCAGTCAAGAAACCTGGAGAAATACATGTGTTCTGAAGCAGGAAGTGACTGAAAGTGAAACAAATGCCTATAAATTTGCGAGCTTGTAGATGAAATATATATCCTATTATGTGCATTAACTGAAGGAGTAGTAATGTGCCAGTGTTGAGTAAAAATGAACGTCAAAATAAACATCATGTCTCATAGGATTCTTCTTGCATTGATGTTAAACAGAGTCAGTTGATTTAGAAATATTAGGATTTGAATGCACCATTCACTGAAGTTAGTTTTCAGACCTAAGAAACAAATATGTATTTCAGGTAGATGAATATTTCTGAGAATAATCTTGTGAAAATTTGATTATAATTCCACATACATGAATATGAATAAGTTTTGGGACTGTACATAAGACACATCTATTTCATATTTTGAAATATATGGAGAGTGTGTGTATATACACACACACACACACACACACACACACACACAACAGACATTAAAAAGTAGCAATACATATGCCAATTGAAATTCTTCATGAAATATATATCATCCACAGATCCAAAAATCTTCATTTTACTGAGCGTGGATTTATGTTTAATATTGTTCACCTAGGAAGCTCACCCATAGCTTAAATTTTCAGTTCCAACAGCGTTTAGGAGGAGTGATCTCTTCTCATAATTTGTATCTGCCAAGTCAGCAGCCTCACAAAAATGTACGTGTGATACCAGGTAGGATTCTATATGTGCATATAAAAATACATGTGCTGAATATGCTACAGAGAAAGGGAGACAGGAATTCACATATTTGTCAACTTTAAAAACACATTGATAGAGGGAGGGGCAGATCTGCCAATCGCTCCTTCAAGGTAGGCGGACCTGCGACCCACCGGCTGAACAGGACCAGTGTCCCGCCACCGTGGAAGACACATCGCCCTGGTTGGGGGAGGGGCATTGCCGCCGGGCCTGCAAGAAGCTTACAGGATGCCAAATGTGCAAAATTATAAGAGCTCCAGACCTAGACATATTATAACGAAGATGCCCAACATACAGAATAAGGAGAGAATTTTCAAAGCTACAAGATAAAGAAAGCAGATTATATTTAGTGGTAAACCAATCAGGGTAACAGCTGATCTTTCAACACAGACTCTGAAAGCTAGAAGATCCTGCAATAACATTTTTCAAACACTGAAAGAAAATGCGTTCCATCCAAGAATTGTGTATCCAGCGAAATTAAGCTTTAGGATAGAAGATGAAATTAGAACTTTCCACGATAACAAAAGTTAAAAGAATTTGCAGCTAGAAAATGATTTCTTCAAAACATCCTTGGCAAAACATTACAGGAAGAGGAAATGGAAAATAACAATGAAAACCAACAGTGGGAGGTAGGACAGTAAAGGGGGGAAAATAATCAAGGAGGAAAACAAACCAAGTTTAGTAACATAAATATACAAATATGGCTGGAAGAACAACCCATATCTCAATAATAACCCTAAATGTTAATGGCTTAAACTCACCAATTAAGAGACACAGGCTAGTAGAATGGATCACAAAACAAGACCCAACAATATGCTGCCTACTGGAGACGTATTTGTTAGGAAAAGATATACATAGACTGAAGGTGAAAAGTTGGGAAAAATCATATCACCCATATGGACTTCAGAAACAAGCAGATGTGTCCATACTCATATCAAATAAAATAGATTTCAAGCTAAAGTTAATCGAAAGGGATAAAGAGGGACACTACATACTTCTCAAGGAAACCATACACCAACAAGACATAACAATCATAAATATATATGCCCCAAACATTGGTGCAGCTATGTTCATCAATCAAATTCTTCTCAAGTTCAAGACTCTAATAGACCACCATACAATACTCATGGGAGACTGAAACACACCTCTCTAACTATTGGACTGATCTTCCAAACAAAAGTTGAATAATGAAACTATAGAACTCAATAACACAATTAATACCCCAGACTTATGATATATATATAGAATATACCACCCAACATCAAGCAGCGACACTTTTTTCTCAGCAGCACATGGATACTTCTCAAAAAATAAATCATATATTATGTCACAGAGCAACTCTTAGACAATATAAAGGAGTAGATATAATACCAGGCATCTTATCTGATCATAATGAAATGAAACTGAAAATCAACGATAAAAGAAAGAAGGAAAAATCATGTATCACTTGGAGAATGAAAAATAGGTTACTGAATGATCAATGGGTTATAGAAGACACCAAGGAGGAAATTAAAAAATTCTTAGAGATAAATGAAAACACAGACATAACATATCGGAATCTATGGGACACATTGAAAGCAGTTCTAAGAACAAAATTAATTGCTTAGATTTCATTCCTTAAAAAAAGGAAAAAAAAACGACAAATAAATGATCTCATACTTCATCTCAGAATCCTAGAAAAAGAAGAGCAAAACAATAGCAAAAGAAGTAGAAGGCAAGAAATAATTAAAATCAGAGCTGAAATTAATGAAATCGAAACAAAAGAAACAATTGAAAAAATTGACAAAACTAAAAGATGGTTCTTTGAAAAAATAAATCAAAACGACAGACCCTTAGCCAAGCTGACAAAGAAAAGAAGAGGGAGAACTCAGTATCACAACAGATAGTTCAGAAATACAGAAGATAATCTGAAATTATTTTGAATTCTTATTCTTCAATAAAATAGAAGATAGTGAAGGCATCGATAAATTTCTCAAGTCATATAATCTGCCCAGATTGAGTCAGGAGGATATAGGCAACCTAAACAGACCCATAACAATTGAGGAAATAGAATAAACCATCAAAAGACTACCAACTAAGAAAAGCCCAGGACCGGATGGGTATACAGCAGAGTTTTACAAAACCTTTAAAGAGGAACTAATACCAATACTTTTCAAGCTATTTCAGGAAAAATGCAAAAATCCTCAATAAAATTGTGGGGAATCGGATACAAAAACATATTAAAAAAATTGTGCACCATGATCAAGTAGGATTCATCCCTGGGATGCAAGGCTGCTTCATTATACAGAAATCAATAAATGTTATTCATCACATAAATAGACTTAAAAATAAGAACCATTTGATCATCTCGATAGATGCAGAAAAAGCATTCGACAATGTACAGCATTCCTTTATGTTCAAAACTCTGGAAAAACTAGGGATAACAGGAACATACCTCAATAATGTAAAAGCAATCTATGCTAAGTCTCAGGCTAGCATCATCCTGAATGGAGAAAAATTGAAGGTATTCCCTTTAAAATCTGGAAGAAGATAGGGATGCCCTCTCTCACTACTTCTATTCAACATAGTTCTCGAAACACTGGCCAGAGCAATTAGAGAGATTAAAGAAATCAAAGGCATAAAAATAGGAAAAGAAGAACGTAAATTATCACTATTTGAAGATGACATGATTCTATACTTAGCAGACCCAAAAAGGTATACAAAGAAACTATTAGAGCTAATAAATGAATTCACCAAAGTGTCAGGATATAAAATCTATACGCATAAATCAGAGGCATTCCTGTATATCAGCAACAAATCCTCTGAAATAGAAATGAGGACAACAACTCCATTGAAAATATCCACAAAAAAAAAAATACTTGGGAATCAACCTAACAAAAGAGGTGAAAGACTTATAAAATGAAAACTACAGAACCCTAAAGAGAGAAATAGCAGAAGATCTTAGAAGATGGAAAAATATACTATGTTCATGGATAGGCAGAACTAACATCATCAAAATGGCAATATAACCAAAAGTTCTCTATATGTTAAATGCAATGCCAATCGGGTCTAAAAGCATGCAATGGAGGAAGGATAGCGTCTTCAACAAATGGTTCTGGGAAAACTGGAAATTCATATGCAACAAAATGAAACTGAATCCATTTCTCTCGCCATGCACAAAAGTTAACTCAAAATGGATCAAGGAGCTTGATATCAAATCAGAGACACAGCATCTGATACAAGAAAAAGTTGGCTATGATCTACATACTGTGGGGTTGGGCTCCAAATTCCTCAATAGGACACCCATAGCACAAGAGTTAATACCTAGAATCAACAAATGGGACTTACTCAAACTAAAAAGGTTTTTCTCATCAAAAGAAACAATAAGAGAGGTAAATAAGTAGTCTACATCCTGGGAACAAATCTTTACTCCTCACACTTCAGATAGAGCCCTAATATCCAGAGTATACAAAGAACTCAAAAAATTAAACAATAAGAAAACGAATAACCCAATCAACAAATGGTCCAAGGACCTGAACAGACACTTCTCAGATGAGGACATACAATCAATCAATAAGTACATGAAAAAATGCTCACCATCTCTTGCAGTCAGAAAAATAGAAAACAAACCCTCCCTAAGATACCATCTCACTCCAGTATGATTGGCAGCCATTATGAAGTCAAACAACAAGTGCTGGCGACGATGTGGGGAAAAGGGTACACCTGTACATTGCTGGTGGGACTGCAAATTGGTGCAGCCAATTTGGAAAGAAGTATGGAGATTTCTTGGAAGCTAGGAATGGAACCACCATTTGACCCAGCTATTCCCCTTCTCGGTCTATTCCCTAAGACCTAAAATGTGCATGCTGCAGGGACACTGCTACATTGATGTTCATAGCAGCACAATTCAAAATAGCAAGAGTGTGGAACCAACCTAGATGACCTTCAATAGATGAATGGAAAAAAAATGTGGCATTTATACACAATGGAGTAATACTCTGCATTAAAAAATGTCAAAATCATAGAATTTGCAGGGAAATAGATGGCATTAGAACAGATTATGCTAAGTGAAGCTAGCCAATCCCTAAAAAAACAAATGCCAATAGTTTTCTTTGATATAAGGAGAGTAACTAAGAACAGAGTTGGGAGGAAGAGCATGAGAAGAAGATTAAGATTAAACAGGGGTGACAGGTGGAAGAGAAAATGAAAGAGAAGGGAAATTGCATGGAAATGGAAGGAGACCCTCATGGTTATACAAAATTACATACAAGAGGAAGTGAGGGAAAAGGGGGAGAAATGAATTACAGTAGATGGGGTAGAGAGAGAAGATGGGAGGGGAGGGGATGGGGGATAGTAGAGGATAGGAAATACAGCAGACTACAACAGACACTAGTATTGCAATACGTAAAACAGTGGATGTGTAACAGATGTGATGCTGAAACCTTTATACGGTGTAAAAATGGGAGTTCATAACCCACTTGAATCAAAGTGTGAAATATGATATGTCAAGAAATAGGTAAATTTTGAACAACCAACAATAAAAATTAAAGGAAAAAAAACACATAGTGAACTATTTCAATGAAAAATGGACTAGATATATAACACCTACCTTTATCATGCAAAAGGCAAGTCCAACTGTACACCATGCCTCCTCTGAATGGCTTGTATTTCTATTCTGTTTGTGTTATTATTCTCCATCATAGCAGGATTAGTAGTCAGAGTCTTGTAGGGTATGGGTTAGTGTCAGGGATTCAGTATTTTGAATGGAAAAAAGGAAAATGAATCCAATGTGTATGCAAATATGGGCTACACAATAAATTTCCCACTCTCATGCAGAACAATGGCTTCACATTACCTTCGCCCCAAATAGGACACAATGAGAGGAGAAGAGTTAGAAAATCTGTGAATATATATCTGGAATGGAAAATGCAAAGGAGTTCACAACCTTGGATGTGGTAGAGGAGTTTCCAAATGTAAGGGACAAGGTAAACACTCCACAAACTTGGAGCTCTGCTGGCCTAAAGACTTCTTGAGAAACTGCCTCTGAGGTTGGGAACTCAAAATATATGTTGTTGTCAGGAGCTTTAGCTTTCTTTCTAGTGAGACCATCAGAGCTGGGTCTACATCTATGTGACCTGGAGGACGTGGTTTCTTATTTTCCAATGAACACTAGGCTACAGTACTGAATTATCTCTTTGTAGGTAAACTGTGACCACTGGGGTCTAAGAGTCTCCCCGTGTGGACTGTGAAGGCATTTGGTCATTCTCCACTTTTCATGGTGTTTCTTGCTGCTGCACTGGGAGTTTGGTATTTTGTCACGAAATACAAGGAGTTGAACTGGGACACAGTGCTGGAGGGAGTTCTGTCATGTGTAGTGGGTCATGGTCTGCAGGAGAATGCACCAACCAGGCTTCTAGCCCACATAGATTGTCCCCTTGTCCATAGCAACCTGATTCTGAACATTGCCCTAAAAATTCTCCATATACCAATATGCCTTTACATATAAGGGTTTCCTGGCTGCACCACGTCAGTCACATGCCATTTGGAAGCAATGGCAGATCCACATGGCCCCACCATGGATGTTTTATCACAAACCTGCACACCACAGCTTGCGCCTACAATTGAGGAGTATCCAACTTACTGGCATCTCTGTTCTACACCATTTTAATGAAACTCAGTCAATAAAGGCACTTTCTGGTACACTCATGATCAGCAACAGGGCATACAAAGGTTCTCCAGTGCCACCTGGTCATAGGAATTTCAAAAATTTTATGGTATTTATCTAGCTATTTTTCAAGGTGGAAGTTGGAGGCACTGTAGGTTTCAATTCATTTAGGAACCATTAAATTGTGAGGAAGCTCATTTCAATGAAATCTCTGGAGGACACTCACAGGCAAGTCTTCCCAAAGAGTCGCCAAAAGGTCACATGAAGCCAGGCCCATTGAGGTCTACAGTGTGAGGTCTATGTGTGTTTTGACTATGGCTGCCAAGTCTTTCAGAATAAAATCTTGTGATATCCTGGGTGAGATTCCCAGTGCTCTGTGGAAAGCCACCCTGGGCCTAGGTCTCAGTTTCCAAGGGCGAGTCTCATATGTGGCCTCCTAAAAACTCATCACAATTCATGCCAATACTTCTCTGAGTTCAGTTCCATAACTCAGTCTCTAAGGGGAATCACACCAGATTTCAAGTCCTGGTTGACCTACTCATCTCTTCCAACCCCAACACAAATGACCAAAATTAAACCAAAACATTCCCACATGAACCTCATCTTATTGCATATAGACACTCATCTTAACCTCTGGCTGGAAGTTTCCATGAAGGACACAGTCCAAGACAGTGTCCAAAATAGGCTTCCTTGCCCCTTATTTTCCTAATGTCAGGGTGGCCTGGACACCCTTCCTGTGACCCAGGAGTGATCAAATAGGCCTGCCGTAATACTGCTCTGCTTCTCCAATTTGAGGCCTACTGACAGTGGGGTTTAGAATCTTTATGTGAATTGGAGTCATGAGAAAACACAAGCACCTCTGGGCTAGCATGTGCAGGGCTTTGAAGAAATCATTTGACCCAAAGGATCCCTATTCTCACTTGATGGAGGTCAGGAACCTTACAGTGGAAGGCAAGAGACTTTATGCTCAATGACTCCTCTTTTGGGCATTTTGGTTTTGGATTCACACATGGGATCTTTCTTTATATCGATCAGGTGCTAAGAATCTAAGCCACAGCCTCACACAGGACCAAGAGGCTGATTCAGACACACCCCTTTCTAAAGCAATTAGGCAAAGAGCCACAGGTGAGGCCCATTCATTTCCATTAGAAAAATGTTTTCTTCTGGCTTCACGAAGGGGTGGCCTGAGGCAAAGAAATTCCTGACATACAGGGGAATAGAACAAAAGGTAAGAAAAGGCCCAAAGCACGGTTTTTCCACTGAGACTTTACTGGTCACACTGATATCTGAGTTTTCTTAGTTGCTCGCCATTCCCTTCAGCTATCCAGTACATGGCCATGTCACAGAGCTTGAAGGTGGTACTGCTCTTGGACACAAAACCATGAGCCTATTCTGGAGAGTGGCCAGAATTCAAAAATAAAACCAGAACTTAGGAAAATAGCAGGTGTTGCCCATCGATAAGGGAAGCTGCAGTGCATTCATATATTCGGCTGGATGAATTCTGGGAAGCTTTCTACCAGACAGGACACATCCATTCATGCATTCTCTTTTCTAATGTTTACAACCACGGACACAATGGGATACACAGACATAGAAACACTTGCCTTATCAAATCACTTATTAGAAACAGTTCACTCCAAACCAAACAAACCACCATTCCTACTTATTCTGAGATCATGAGACAAAAGCACAAACACACACCCACACCCACAAAGCACCTTCTTCCCCCAAGAAGGTCTCTGACTATCCGGAGTGTCCTCTGACTATTGGGCCATACTATGTTCCCCCGAAATTGCCTGTCCTGTTTCAGATCTGGTTTCCTTGGCCAACTCTGTAAAGTTGTCAGGAGGCAGCGGTGATCCACTACCTGCTTTCTCAGGAAAGGCCACTCTTCAGAGCTTTCCTGGCTTTTGGCCATCCTCATATCAGTAGGTACCAACAAAGACTGATTCTGTCCTTGGTAAATCCAAAGAAGTGAGACCACTGCTACTGGGACTGGAATGGGATTTGGGTGCCTGGCTTCCTTGATCCCAAGTTCAGAGAGTTCTATTAACAAGGATGTGAGGTGAGGTCTGAGGTCACTTCCTTCAGGAACTGAATGAGCTCACACCCTTGGCAACCACTTTGTCCTAACAGTTGCTTACAAGGGTCCCCTGAAATGAAGGCTGCCCCTACTTCCTGTGACAGTTTCACAAGTTAGAATGGTATATTAACCATAGGCAACCGGGAACAGCTCTCCACACAGCCTGGTTTGGTCCTTCTTCTCTACATTAAGAAGAGAGAGGCTGATTCAGACATATCCCTTCATCCTGACCAGGTTGTTTGCAAGAGAAGATGACTTTTGCTCACTCAGTTCCTTCATAGCTTCCTACAACTTCTCCAGGGATCATTTTTGCATATACCTTTGAGTTTCTTAGCAATAGGAAATTCCCCTACATTCCTGTATTTTAAGACCTACTCTGTCCCTGCTCTTCTGTAAAGTTAGATTGAGGGAACAGTGTATGGTTAGGGTTAATAACAGGTTCAATTTGCATTAGGAATCATTCTGCTGGATGAATAATGTTATTGAAAACCTGCGATATTTACAAGAATATATAGGTGGAAATTAAGTATGAAAACAGAAATCTAGGTAAGATTTGAAGCCCAGAAGAGCATTGGGACCTTGATTGTGATACTGAGCTTTGATTTATTTTCTGCACAGATGTCTCAGATACATCAATATACAATGGCAAAGGTCCGTGTATTTTGGATGATTGATTGTCAAAGAGAACTTCCAGTCAAAAAGGGATAATCCGTAGGATTAGGAAGATAGTCGGTAGGTTTAGAAAGGAGAGTGAGCATAGGATTGGGACCAAAAGTTCTTTAGCTATAGGGTTTCGGGTATTGAGTGAATGTAAATGTCACCACATGTGAAGAGTCAGTCACAATGATGAACTGGGGAAAATATGTAGGAAAGCAGATATCAATAGAGACATTAGGAAATCTGGCAAAGTGTAGTCGGTAGTGAAAGGTTAATAAAATAGGTACTTATCACTTCCTGTTTTCTGTATGCTTAATAAAACACTGTTGATATCTTGAGAACTGTTTGCTAATCTTGTTCCCAGAATGTGCTGTCCTCAGCTGCCAAACTGCAGAAAGTAATTCCTCACTCGGTTGCCCACAAACAGCTCACTCGCCCGGACCCATCAATAAACATCCTGCCCTGCCCTCTCCAAGGAAAGTATATAAGCTCTGCTTAAGCTGTTCTCAGGGCTCTCTGCTCTATTCAAGTGAACTCTGAACCCCAGCATGCTGGACCCATAATAAACCCTTTGCTTTTGCATGAGACAGTCTCTTGGTGGTTTCTTCCCCGGACGCTCGCCCGACCTTTACATATGGAGGTTCTACTGAGATCCAGCAGCGGCAGATGAGAGACCCCAACGGGCTCCTCTCGGGGTATGTAACGTGCCTCTTTCTAGTTTCAGGTTTCAGGTTAGGGCTTGGCAAAATGGCTGTTGATGAAGAGTGTGAGCTCTCTCCGACGGTGGCTGACAGACATGTCATAGAGCCACAGGCCACGTCACTGGGGGACTCCCCAGAGGACTCGGGAAATCGAGGAACAATAGTCTCCTCGACTCAGTGATATTTTGTTTCAGATTCGGTATTGCCAGCCCATCGGGTTTTGCCGGCTACTCAGTCCTGGTCTCAGTGTTGGACGTCCATTGCCTGTCTTTATTGTATTGTCTTGTCTGTGTCGTGTGTCGTTGCTTTTACTGATTGTTTATCTTTCATTACGGGATAGAGCACTTCAATGCCTCTTTCCCTGACCCTTGATCATTGCACCAAAGTCCGCTTAAGGGCTCAGAATCTTTCTTTTTCAGTAAACCGCTGGACCTGGCAGACTCTCTGTGCCTCAGAATGGCCCACCTTTGGATTCAGATGGCCCCTAGAAGGATCTTTCTACTTCCCACTAATTTAAAAAGTCAGAGATATTGAGTTTCAGCCAGCGCCACATAGACATCAGGATCAAGAGACATATATCTTAACATTGCAGGACCTCTGCAATTCTCCTCCTCCATGTGTGAAGCTTTTCCTTGCCCCTGCCCCCGCTCCTACTCCTTCCCTCATGCTTTCTCAAACCTTCTGCTTCTCCTCCTCCTTCAACCTCTGTGCTCCCTGAGTCACAAGATTTTACTCTACTGGACTCTCGTCCTACTACTTATTCCCTGCCCTCGTCCCCCAACCCCCAACACCCTCTAAGTAATTCCCCTGCTGCTGTCTCAGCCTCTCCGCCATTGGAGGAAGCTAAGCGAGCCCAGCGCACTCCAGATAACTCCCCTGCGGAAAACACAGCCCCTCCTTTCCTGGAGGTTGCTGGCCCGGCTAAAGGAATTTGCCGGCGTTGAATGATTGAAATCCCTAGAACTCACGTGATGCTCCCTCTCCATTTCTAAGGAACAATGATTGATGACAACCGTGGGGGAAAAATGCAAGCCTACCAGTATTTACCTTTCTCCTCTTCAGACCTAAATAACTGGAAAAAAAACAATCCCCCTTTTACCGAGGACCCCACCTGGGTCTCAGGTGTGGTTGAGTCATTGATGTTTTCACACCAGCCTACTTGGGATGACTGCCAACAACTCCTAGGGACTCTCTTCATGACAGAGGAACAAAAGAGAATCTTCCTGGATTCTAGAAAAAAATATTCTCGGACCAGATGGGTGACCGACAAAACTTCCCAACATATGCAAAGCCGCCTTTCCCTTGCACCGACCCAACTGGGACCCCAAAACCTGTGAAGGTAATGAGCATCCTTCCTCTTATTGCCGGGCTCTAATAGTGGGTATCTTAGTGGCCGCTAGGCGACCAACTATTTTGGCCAAGGTAAGAGAGATTATTCAAGGGACTGATGAATGTCCCTCCATGTTCCTACAGAGAATTATGGAGGCATATAGGAGATTTACTCCTTTCGATCCTCAGGGAGAGAATCAAAAGGCATCTGTCATGGTGGCCTTTATTGGGCAAGCTGTTCTGGATATTAAAAGACAGTTACAATGCTTAGATGGATTACAAGATATGACTTTGAGAGGTTTAGTCAGAGAAGCCAAGAAGGTATACTATAAGAGAGAAACTGAGGAAGACTAGGGAGCAAAGGGAGGATAAAAGAAACAAAAGACAGACTAAGGCATTGACTAAGGTCCTGGTCACAACAACAAATAGACCAGAAATTAAGAAACATGGAGACAGGAAGGGACACCGGGGCCCACACAAGAGGCCACCCCTGGCCTCAATTCAATGTGCCTACTCTAAAAAAAAGGACACTGGGCTAAAGAGTGCCCTAGAAAGAGACAGCCAGGCCAGCTGGACATTCTGACTCTGTAGGATTACTAAGAAAGTCGGGGCTCAGATCCTCTCCCCGAGCTCAGGGTAACTTTTGAAGTGGATGGGACCCCAGTATACTTTGAAGTGGATACAGGGGCAATATATTCTGCCTTTAAGGCCCCATTGGAACCTCTATCAAATAAAAGGTCTCTAATTCAAGGGGCTAATGGCAGTAAATATCGGGCTTGGACAAATAAGAGGACCATGGACCAGGGGAAAGGAAAAATCCATCACTCCTTCCTAGTAATCCCAGAATGCACGGCCCCATTGATTGGCAGAGATCTGCTCACAAAGCTCTGGGCCAAAATATCTTTTAACCCTGAAGGCCCCCAAGTGGAATTTCTAAATCCTTCAGTAAAAACTCCTATAATTACGGCTCTAACTATGTCAGTAGAAAATGTACATCAAATCACTCACCTTGGTTCAAAGAAACTGCATTCATTTCTGAAGGATCAAGAACAGAGTTTTCCACTAACCGACTCACAGTGAAAGGAAACAACTGAATGGATAACAAAAGCCTGTTGGGTCCATCAATTGGTTAATTCTTACCCTTCCAAGCTTCCTGCAGGAAAGCACCTACGAGGAACCAGACCAGGACAATTCTGGGAAGTGGACTTTACTGAAATTAAGCCAGCAAGGAATGGACTTAAATATCTCCTAGTCTTTGTAGATACATTTTCAGGATGGATTGAAGCCTTCCCCCCCAAAAAAAAGAAAAGAAAAAAAAATGAAACAACGCAAATGGTGGTCAAGAAGATCCTGGAAGATATTTTTCCAAGGTACGGCCTGTCTTAAGTAATAGGGTCTGATAATGAACCGGCGTTCGTGGCCCAGGTAACTCAGAGGTTAGCAAGGACCCTGGGGATTAATTGGAAGTTACATTGTGTTTACAGACCCAAGAGTTCAGGACAGGTAGAAAGAATGAATAGAACCATTAAAGAGACCATAACGCAATTAAACTTAGAGACCGGCATAAAAGATTGGACTATGCTCCTGCTTTATGTACTGTTTCATGCAAGAAATACTCAATCTGTTTCTTTGTGTAACCTCACACCCTGTAAAATTCTCTATGGTGTCCCTCCTCCAGTAAGGGACCTACCCCAACTCTAAGACCTAACAATTCCTTCCACACCCCCTTGCTTAACAGACTTAAAGCTCTTGAAAGAACTCAGGGATACCTGTGAAAACAGATGGCCACTGCCTACCAACCTGGGGATGAGGGGACTCTACAGCGATATCAAGTAGAGACTTCGTCTATGTAAGACGACATCTGGTGTCATCCCTGGAACTCCGCTGAAAAGGACCATACCAGGTGCTACTTATAACACCTACAGGGTAAAGGTAGTCAAAATCACTTCCTGGATCCCTACCTCTCATCTCAAGCCTGTGCCCTGTCCAGACTCTGGCTGGAAACTGGAAAAGACTGGAAACCCTTTCAAATTGTGGATTCGCTGTGTGGATAAGGCTATAGACTCTCCCCTTGACCACCAGTAGTCCTAACCCTCATAAGCCTGTTCAGCAGCGATGGCTGATCACAAATCCTACTGGAAAGAAAGTATGGTCTATCTTGCATACAGCCCACTTAGGGACCTGGTGGCCATCTCTCCAGCCAGACATTTGTCAGCTGCGTATAGGTCTTCCCGATTGGGATATCCCTAATGAAGAGGATCCCACTAAAATTCCATTAAATTCCTTCCATACTATAGATAATGGAAACAAACATTATTGATGTTGGGACACGCGAGCCAGATGCTGGTTGGCTAGCCTAGATTACTATGTTTGCCCAGTGTACTATCAAAGCCACAAACAGTCAAGGCTGTGTGCGGGGAATGCCGACATCTTCTGTAAGTCATGGGGATGTGAGCATACAGGGACTGCCACATGGAACCCAAACTCCTCATCAAATTCTGTACACAGCATTGGCCATATTACCAATTAGACAACCAAAACCGATGGCCCCCAGAGGGGTCTCTAGATCCTCAAATTCTGTGTGACCTTTTTAACTTCTGCAAGTGCTCAAAAGGGTGAAAGGAGATTCCTCTATGTGGAGGCCTTTTCTCTCCTTTGCTCACATCGTGAACTATGCTTCTCCAATACATGCTCACCCTCAGCCTTCTGCTCTAGACTCTCTGTTGTCACTCCCACCTCATCAACTTGATTTCTCCCCTCCAATTACTATATTAAAAACCCAAACCTCCACCGTTTCTCAGACTATTGCCCCCTTGCTGAGGTAGCAGGTACTGAGGTAACCCTCCACTCACTCACTCCTCTCTTCTCCTGTCAGTGCCCCCACTGGGTCCCACCAGGTCCTCTTACCAGCTAACCCAAAGCTCAAACCAGCTGAGAAGTGCCCTCAGACCCCTATCCAAGATGTAATGAAAATGGCCTTTAAAGTTGCTTTGTCATCACTGAAAACAGGTTACTAAGAATTTAAAGTCCCTTACAGGCTTTTTGGGATACTCACTCCCATCTCCCGCTCTGTTCTACCCGTTCTACTACTCATGTTTTTGTTGCTAGGAAGATCTCAAAACCCTTTTCCATTATTTTTGTACATCTCTCCTTCCTCATTCTCAGATCCAAAGAGCTGCTCTCAGCCCTGCATTCCCCGTCTTCCCCCTCTGTACAAGGCCCACAGGAAAGTCTTAACTGACCTTATCCAGAAGTTTTCACCATGGCTAACTTTAGGACTTTCAGCAAAAGAGTCCCTATAAAAGAGTTCAGTGTAGATAAACTTCCTCTTTTTGTGTTGCCCTGGTCTACCTGGCAACTGGCTGAAAAAAATCAGCACTCCTGAGCTAGACACACCCTTACTAGTTTTTCACAACATATGTGATCAAGGCCTCTGTCCTTTAGCTGGGGCTTCATAGAGATGGCTACATTTCTAAGATGAATAAGTTACAAACTGGGCTCCATGGAAACAGCTGGCAGTGGGAAAAAAAGGGGAAAAAAAAGCTCTCCCCCACCCAGGTGTCCTTGAAAATTTAACTTGCCCAGAACTGAGGAAAAATCAGAAACAAAAACTGCTCATTGTGAACTTCTGAAGACTGTGAACTTCAGAGCCCCTTCCCTTACATGTTGGGTACAAAATTCTGAAACTACCTAAACTTGGGTTTCAGGGGATTAATTGATTACAACAGAAGCAATGCCCTCTGAATCTGGTTGCAACCAAACATGACTGTTTCCTTGTCTTTGGTGCTATCTTAGGTGCCTTGCCTTGTCCGTCCCTACAACAATATAATTCTATATACTTAAACGTTGTTTATGTTTTTATGAAATGGTCAACAGAAGTGATTAATTGTGTAATGGTGCAGATGTTTCCCAGAGTGCTCTATTATGACGCAGGTTCATTGGAAGATCAAATAGAGGGGCATACAACCCGGTTCAGTTGGGAACATATATTTCTCACCTTAGCCATTTTATTATGAATAGGAGTTGCTGCCTGGGTTCGCACAGGAACCACTGCCCTGGTCCATGGGACACAACAAATGACCCAATTAGAAGAAGCAATAGATCAAAACTTAAAGATATTAGAAAATTCCATCACAACTCTGCAGGAATCTTTTACCTCTCTCTTTGAAGTTGTTTTACAGAAAAGTCGAGGTTTGGACCTCCATTTCATGAGAGAAGGGAGCCTTTGTGCTGCATTGAGGAAAGAATGTTTTTCTTTTTTTATGTCGACCATACTGGAGTTGTAACAAACCCTATGAGTAAATTAAAAAGATGCCTTGAAGAGCATCAAAGAGAGATAGAGACCCAAAATTGGTGGTTTGAGTCTTGGTTTACACAGTCCCCCTGGTTAACTACGTTTTAATCAACCCTGGCCGGTCCAATAATAATCCTCATTTTATTGCTTACTATAAAACCCTGTTTCTAAAACATGTAATTTCTTTTCTTCAAGCTCAAATTGGACAAGTAAAACTTATGTTAATACCCCACTAGCATACATAAAATGTGACACCACCCAACAATCACTTTTATGATTAAAAGTAGCCAGAAGAAGTGGGGAATGAAATGTTAATAAAATATGTACTTGTCACTTCCTGTTTTTCTGTACAGATTATCAAAACACTGTTGAAATGTTGAGAAATGTTTCCTAATCTTGTTCCCAGAATGTGCTGTCCCCAACTGCCAAACTGCAGAATGTACTCCCTCACCCGTTTACACACAAACCGCTAACTCGCCCTGACCCATCAATAAACTTCCCTCCCTGCCCTCTCCAAGAAAATTATATAAGCTCTGCTTAAGATGTTCTCAGGGCTCTCTGCTCGATTCAAGTGAGCTCTGAGCCCCAGCATGCTGGACCCCAAATAAACCCTTTCTGTTGCATGAGATAGTCTCTTGGTGGTCTCATCCTTTGACACTCGCCCTACATTTACTTGGATGATTGAATGTAGATGAGAACATCCATTCAAAAGTGATAGTCTTTAAAATTAGGAAGATAGTCGGTAGGTTTAGGAAGAAGAGTGAGTATAAAATTTGGAACAAAAGTTCTTTAGCAATAGGGTTTCGGTTACAGAGTGAATGTAAATGTCAACACAAGTGAAGAGTCAGTCACAATGATGAATTGGAGAAAATATGTTGGAAAGCAGATATCAATACAGACATTACAAAATCAGGAAAAGTATAAAGTCAGGGATAGGATTAGACATTTTCAACAGGGTTGAGTTTGAATATATAATCTTAGGAAGAAACGAATATGTAGTCATCAATAGGATTGATATTTGAGAGCATTAGGCAAATTGGACATTGATGTTTTTAGTAATCCATGTTCACTTTCCATTTAGGCTTTGGTACAAATATAAGTCTGACCTTTGAATTTTGTGTCCAGAATATTACTGTGATAAAATGTATATATAGATCGGGTGACATAAGTATTTCTTCCACCATTTTTGGGAGCAATATTTTGAAGACTTATAAATTAGTATTTGGGGTACAAAGAGGTGTACCCGGTGTCTATGAATATAGAGATAATGCATGAATAGACCAACTGTGAATAAGTAATATAACTCGTTCCACTTTAAATGGTGGATTGAATTGATATCTGAAAATATGAAAAATCTTATATTGATATACAATCATTCATTCCAACAAGTTATACATCAATGTTAATATTAGGGTTATGGTTTATCATGAAGGGTGTGTGAGTTTTGCTTCAATGTGATTATGAAAATCGAAAATAATGTGTTTGTAAAAAAGAATCTTGAGAAGACCAGTCAAGAAATATGGAAGAATACATGTGTTCTAAAGTAGGAAGTGATTGAAAGTGAAAAAATGCCTATAATTTTGTGATCTTTTTGATGAAATATATATCCTATGATGTGCATAAACTGAAGAAATAGTAATGTACCAGTGTTGAATTAAAATGAACATCAAAATACACATCATGTTCCATATGAATCTTATTGCATTGAGGTTAAACTGGGTCAGTTACTCTAGATATATTAGGATTTGTATGCAACATTCTCTGAAGTTAGTTTTCAGTACTAAAAACAAAAAAGTATTTCAGGTGGATGAATATTTCTGAGAATAATATTTAGAAAAGATGATCATTAATCCACATACATGAATATGAATGAATTAAGGGAGTGTATATTAAGATACAAATATTTCATATTTTGAAAAATCTGGAGAATGTGTGTATGTATATATATATATATATATATATATATATATATATATATATACACACACACATATATATACATACACACACACATATATATACATACACACACACATTAAAAACTAGCAATATATATGATATTCGAAATTCATCATGAAATATATATCATTCACAGATCTAAAAATATTCATTTTACTGAACATGGATTTATATATAATGTTGTAAAACTAGGAAGCTCACCCATTGGTTATATTTCAGTTCCAACAGCGTTTAGGAGGAGTGATCTTCTCTCACAATTTGTATCTGCCAAGTCGTTCACCTCACAAGAATGTAGGTGTGGTACCAGGTAGGATTCTATATGTGTTTATTGCTGTTGCATTGGGAGTTTAGTAATTGCTTCATGGAATCCAAGGAGTTCAACTGGGACACAGTGCTGGAGCAAGTTCTGTCAGGCGTGGTGGGTTACGGTATTCAGGAGAATGCACCAACCAGGCTTCTATCCCACATAACTTGCCCCCTTAAACATAGCAACCTGATTGTAAACATTGCCCTGAAACGTCACCATATAACAAGATGCCTTTGCATAGGAGGGTCTGCTGACTGCACCATGTCAGTCACAAGCCATTTGGAAGCCAATGGCAGATCCACATGGCCCCACCACAGATGTTTTTTCACACACCTGCCAACCACTATTCTAGGACAACTACTCAGCAGGCTCCAACTTATTTTCATGAAACCCAATCAATCAAGGCACTGTCTGGTACACTCATGATCAGCAACAGAATATCCAATGGTTCTCCAGTGCCACCTGGTCATGGGAAATTGAAAATTTTCATGGTATTTATCTAGCCATTTTTCACGGATGAAGTTGGATGCACTGTGGGTTTCAATTCATTCAGGAACCATTAAATGTTGAGGAAACTCATTTCAATATAAGTTCTGGAGAATTCTCACAGCAAGGCTTCCCAAAGAGTGGCCAAAAGGTCACATGAAGCCAGGGCCATTGAGATCTAAAATGTGATGTCATTGTCTGTTTTGACTCTCAACAATGGCTTCCAAGTCTTTCAGAATAAAATCATGTGATATCCTGGTTGAGATCAGAGTGCCCTGTGGAAAGCTACCCTGGGGATTGATCTCAGTTTCCCAGGATGACTCTCATGCATGGCTTCCTCAAATCCCAACACAATTCATAGCAATACTTCTCTGAGGTGAGTTCCAGAACTCAGTCTCTAAGGGGAATCACACCAGAGTTCAAGCCCAGGTGGACCCAGTCATCTCTTCCAACTGCCACACAAATAACCACAATAAAACCGAAATTCTCCCACATGGTCCTCATCTTCTTCCATATTGACACTCATCATAACCTCTGGCTGGAGATGTCCATGAGGGACGCAGCCCAAGACAGTGTCCAAAATAAGCTCCATTGCTCCTCATTTGCCTAAATTCAGGGTGGCCTGGACACCCTTCCTTTGTACCAGGAGTGATCAAAAAGGCCTGCCCGTCATACTGCTCCACTCTTCCCATTTGAGGCCTATTGAGTGTCGGTTAAAGATACTTTATGTGAATTGGAGTGATGAGAAAACCTAAGCACCTACGGGATAGCCTCAGAAGGGCTTTGACGAACTCATCTGACCCAAATGATCCCTATTCTCACTTGATGGAATTCAGGAACCTTACAGAGGAAGGCAAAAGACTTCATCCACAATTACAGCTCTTTTTGCCATTTTTGATTTGGATGCACACATGGGATCTTTCTTTAGATCCATCAGGTGCTGAGAATCTAAGTCAAAGAATCACACTGGGCCAAGAGGCTGATTCAGACACAACTTTTTCCAAATCAATTAAGGAAAGAGCCAAAGGTG
This sequence comes from Callospermophilus lateralis, assembly GCF_048772815.1. Classification (NCBI taxonomy): domain Eukaryota; kingdom Metazoa; phylum Chordata; class Mammalia; order Rodentia; family Sciuridae; genus Callospermophilus; species Callospermophilus lateralis. The sequence continues at coordinate 276,260 of NW_027512771.1, forward strand.
AAGCCTATTTATTTCCATTTGAAAACTATTTTCTTCAGGATTCACAAAGGGGTGGTGTGAGACAAAGACTTCCTGACTCTCAGGGCAACAGAACAATAGGTAAGCAAATGGCCCAAAGCAGGGTTTCTCCACTGAGACTTTCCTGGTCAACTGATATCTGAGTTTTCTCAGATGCTCGTCATTTCCTTCAGCTATCCAGAACATTGCCTTGTCACAGAGCTTGGGGGTGGTACATAACTTAGACACAAAACCATGAGCCTATTCTAGAGAGTGTTCAGAATTCTGGAAGAAAACAGCAACTTAGGAAGGTAGCAGGTATTGCCCATTAATAAGGCAATCCACAGTCCATTCATAAAATGGGCAGGATGAATGCTGGGAAGCTTTCTACTAGACAGGACACATCCATTGATGCATTCTCTTTTCTAATGTCTACAACCACGGACACAGTGTGATACACAGACCCAGAAACACTTGCCTTGTCAAACGACATACTAAAAACAGTTCACTCCAAACAAAACAAACTGACTTTCCTTCCTATTCTCAGAACATGAGACAAAACCACAAACCCACACCCACACCGACAATGACACCTTCTTCCCCCAAATAGGTATGAGCCTATCCAGAGTATCCTCTGACTGCTGGGCCATATTATGTTCCCCTGAAATGTCCTGTCCTGTCTCAGATCTGGTCTTCTTGGCCAACTCTGTGAAGTTGTCAGGAGCCAGGAGTGAGCCACTACCTGCTTTTCCAGGAAAAGCCCATCTTCCGAGTTTCCAGGCATTTGGCCTCCTCACCTTAGTAGGTACCAAGAAAGACTGATTCTGTCCTTGGTAAATCCAAAAAAGTGAGACCACTGGGACTGGGACTGGGATTGGATCTGGGTGCCTGGCGTCCTGGATCCCATGTTCAGAGAGTTCCATCAATAAGGAAGTGAGTTGAGGTCACTTCCTTCAGGAACTGAATGAGATCACTGCCTCGGCAACCACTTTGTCCTAAGAGTTTCTTCCAATGGTCCCATGAGATGGAGGCTGCTCCTACTTCCTGTGACACTTTCACAAGTTAGAATGGTATATCAACCATAGGGAACCAGGAACAGCTCTCCACACAGTCTTGGTTTGGTCCATCTTCTCTACATTAAGATGAGAGAGGCTGATTCAGAAACATCCCTTCATCCTGACCAGGTTGTTTGCGATGGAAGATGACTTTTGCTCTCTCAGGTCCTTCATACCTGCCTACATCTT